>NW_005054495.1:1165618-1179700 GCF_000277835.1 Geospiza fortis | reverse complement strand
CTGGAGAGCTCCTGTACATGTCCTGTATGGAAGTTGTTCTCTATCTTTGTTCATCCTTTACCCTGGGTTATAAGCTTTTTTCCAAATCTACGTATCCTTTGGGAGGTGAAGGACCAGAGCTGTGCACAATATTCAACAGTCAGGTGCATTATTGGTTTATAGAGGGTAATGGTTATGTGATTTGTTCCCTCTCCTAATAAATCAATTTTTATCCCCCTTAACTGACAGGTTCTATAGGAAAGAAAGCTGTTTACTGCCATCCCTTGGCCATAACCAGAATGATTTGGTGCAGAATCTCTATTGTAAATCCACCAAAAATTCCCTAAATTCATAAAGTAAACGGGAATGTATTAAGGTACTGTGCCAATGAGAAATATATAGGGCATAAATTCAGGATTAACTGCTCTCCATAAATGAGATCCCACTGATATGACAGAAACAAATTAAATTACATACAGACCAGTTATTAGAAATGTTGACAGGTTTAGAATATCACAAGGAAAACCTTGAGGGACAGGAAGTGCAGTTATCTGATCCATGCAAGTCCTTTCATTGATTTCTGAGAACTTTGACAGGGCACCAAAGCTCTACACTGATTTTAATCTGAAGACACAAAATTAAATAATATGAGAATAGTGATATGAATAGAGGGACTTTCTACATAAGGCCAAAATCACAGCAAACATGACAGAGTTAAATTAAGTTTCTTCCAGTTTCTGCAGTTTTTATTTTTATAAAACACTTCTCTATTTACTATCAATCATTATATATCTTGCATATCATCAATGCTTAATTGCATCTAATTATTAATAAGGATTGAATACATATCGCCACACACATGGAGTGCAACAGACAGAAGATGGCATGTAAATATTCTGAAAATCTCAGCTCCAACTGGTAAATTTGCTAATGGAGAATATTTTACATTCTGTAAATAATCAAGCATTTTTTATTATCTAGAGATGTTTACACTTAGTGGGTATGCATATCATCATAAGTTAAACGTGGTTACTTAAAGTGAATTTTTTAATATTAATTATATATTTTATTCTAAATTATTGGTTTTAATGAGAAGCTATTATTGACAATTCAAATTATTAATATTATAAGCAACATCTTGAAGAAACAATGATATTCTCATCTTAATATGCTCCAAAATTCTATAATTACAGGATCCTCCCCACATCCCAGTGAAACAGGTGGGTCAGAGAGCTCCCAGAGGTGGAGCAGTCTGTGCAGAGTGCAATGGGGGTGAGGAGTGGGGATCTCTGGGCTTGGTGCTCAGCACAGGCTCCTGTGACAGCAGTGACATGGAGCATCACTGCAGGGCTGCAGCCACCCCAGGATTGCTATGTGCCTTCCCCAGACACCACCAGGGAGCAGAACTTGCCCTGAGCACCTCGGGAGCTGGGCACTGTGGGACACACATTGACTCCAGCACAGACACCCTGAATTGTGATGGAGCAGGAGTGCTTCCAGCCCTGAACAGATGAGCAATTCTCTGACTGGTTTCTGGACAGGTGGCAGAGATGAGGAAATGCAGTGTCCTTCCTTTCCATGGGACATTTCCCTGAGCTGTGCCAGGTGTGATGTTTGCCACACTCAGCGGCTGGGTCCACACCTCCCCTCCCCAGCTCTCTCTGATGGCGAGCAGGGTGTCACAGCTCAGGACAGACAGACACAGCCAAGCTGGCTGCAGAGAAGGTGGCAGGACAGGACCTTCCAGGAGATCTGGGCCTTGCTTGGACAAGTACTGAAAACAAAATTCCTGAATTTGTTTGCAGTGGGAGGGGGGACAGAAAGGCTGCAGAAAGTCAGAGTTTCGCAAAATATGTCGCGGAGAACTGGCAGGGAGAGCCTTCAGCTGCTTCATCAGGCAGCATCTGTGATTATTTAGGAGAAGGGACCCCTTTGGAAAGTACTCCCTGGAGATGCCCTCTCCAAGTGCCTCCAGAAGTGTTCAGCCATTTCACAGTCATTTCTCAGAGGAAATCAGATTAAAATATGGCACCTGCCAGCCCAAGGCAGAAATGCACAGAAACAATTTCATGTCATTGCAGTGGCCAGTGCTGACAAGTGAAGGAGAAATGACTGCTCTTATTTTGGATATATCTTCTTTGATGGCATATTTTTCTCCGCACAAAATGAAATCACCTTTTTATACAGGACAATTAAGCGGTCTTGGCCCAGCTTAAAAGCAATGAAGACAATTTCCATGCCAATTATAATGTAGAGGGAAAAAAACAAGAAAAACTTGGGATGTTCTAGTTTTGTATCTCCAAATCCAATAGTGGTCAAAGTGATAAAGCAGAAATAAAAGGCTTCCTGGAAATCCATATTTTTTTCCCAGTTTGGAAGAATAGCAGCAGCACAGGAGATGTACACAAAGATAACAAGCACCATCAACACAATGGGCACATCTAATTTTTCTAACTCTTTTCCTATTTTGTCAAAATTCTCGATTACTCTGGACACCGTCTTTTCCCTGGCTAGTTCAGGACATGAACTCCATCTCTCCATGGTTTTATTTCTTGCTGGTTGTGTGTTTTCATTCTCCCTGGCAATTAACATTTCAAAAAGTTCCACGTTGCGATATTTGACCGGTTTCACACCTGACTGACTTCTCAGCACTTCAATAATGGTCAGGGGCTCGTTGATAACTATTTTAGACTGTGCCCTGGATTTCAGTTCATTCCTTTCGCTACATGTGGATCCAGAACAGAGTTTAGAGGCAAGAATTTTTGACTGTAGCTTCCTGAACTCGTTGTAGGACTTGGATAAGACAGTTGCAAGGATGTCTCCCATGTCTGTCAGGACCAAGAACATCAGGGGGATCCCAAATAAAGCATACAACATGCAGAGATACTTCCCACTCCGTGTCACAGGATAGGTATTACCATAACCTTGAACAAGAACAAGAAGGGGAAGAGAATGGAAAGAGAGACATGTGATACATAAACTGGTAACAGAAGATATGCCTTTACTCTAAATCCAATTTGGCTATTTATATTTCCTTCCTCTAACATATTGGATATGAAACTCAAGTTGTAAATCAGTGCTTTTCCATTATAGTGGGAGAAAATTTGGTATTATAGTAACTGTATTAAATTTTATCAACCATTTTTCTCTTCATCCTTCAGAAGACATTGAATATTCCTTCTCTCCCTACAAAAACCCTGCTTTTTCCTATATAAGCTTCTAGGCCAAATACTTAGCTTGTCAGACTATCAGCTCATATGCTGAGGTATGGTTTCCCTCATTTTCTTCATCCATGCATGTTTTCACTTGTGGCTGCCACAGCCTTTGGCCTGAACCCAGCCTCAGTCCCTGCTTTGCTGTGAGGTACTGAAATACCATTTATTCTTGGTCACTCTCTTCCCCACAGGCTAACTGGCAATGCTAATCTTTACTCTCAAAGCACTTGGGAAAGATTATTGTCATTATTGAACAGAGTGATCTTATTTATTCTTTTTTAAATTGTTTTCTGTGCACTAAAAATACCTTCTGCATTTTCCAGGCTTAAAAGTTATCCTGAGATTAAATTTAGATATCCAGAAATCTATCCTAGCTGAGCCACTAGGCAGCCTCCCCAGGCATTGAAGAGATGGCAGTTCAGACCATCAAAATTCAGACTAGATGCCTCAATTCTCCCAGAAAATTCAAGGTAGATAATTTGATTCTATCCCAAGGTGATTTATCAGTTCCTGATACTGCAAATAACAAATCCGCTGCAATAGAAATAGCCACCTATTCCATCTATAAGCAGCAAATATTCCAGGCTTTCTACTGTTCCTAAAACTGAGGAAGATGCATTAATACTCAGTGCTACGAAGGCAAAAAGTACTGGCAGCTTAGAAATAAATGTTGGGTCGGTGTGTATGGGGACATTTGTCAAGTCCCATGTTAATGGAGGTGGGTAAATATGCCCAGGGAAGACATTTCCCACAATATGCCTTTTCATCAGCTTGCTGAAATCAAAGCTTTCTGATAAAACATCCCCTTTCGAAAGTTCTTGGCTGCTGTGTTTGCTCCAGGAAATATTCACAGGGCTGAGGATTTTGGTCTCATCCCCAGTGTGTCTCTGGCCACCCAGACTTCTGTCTTTAAACTGCAAGAAGCTGAGTTTGAGCAGTCACCCAAGAGATGAGAGTGTGAGGTTTGAGCTGTGACACACACACAAGGGCTCTGGGTAAGCTCTCACACTGTTCCTTGTGTAGGAAAATCTCTTTTTCAAGGTTCAGTTTTTCTCTGATGCATCCCCATGCTGAGATCTTGAGCACATCCTACTGCAGTGGAGAAATGTCTTTGCAATTTGATACAATGCTGTGGGAATATTTCCCATCCAGCTTTGATTATGACAAATTTGGATAGACAGTGCCTGTACTTGCCAGCATTTGAGAAAGATTAACAAAGGGATAAAAGTAGCTTTGGGAATGAGCATGAGGAGTTGTATTTAGCAATGCAGAGGGAGCCAAAATCAGAGCAGATGTTTCTATTTGGTCCAGGTCCTCCTTTGAAATATGAAGTCAGACTGAAAGATTTCAAAGGTGTGACTTAAACACTATCATGTGTTAACCCAGAGAAATGTGAACACGGTGGTTAATTACAGAACCACGGATTAACAAAGCTGAATTAGACATAAGTAACTGAGAAGCAATTGAAAAACAATATATGCATTATGAATTACCTTTTCCAGAGAAGAAAACATTACCCAAGAGGACACACAACAGTGGGAAGGATAAGGTTTGAGTGAAAAATGGAGATTTCTTTTTAGTTCAATAGCTCTGTGAACATCATATATGAATACATATTATAGTATATGTGTAATGATGCAGTTAATTAGTGTGTGCCATCACTAATTACAAAATTGTGACTTGTTTCTGTGACTCAGCTATGTCTCTGCAGTCTGTGTTTGCAGAGCCACTTGCAGACTCATCAGCAATACTCAGGGGAAAATTTCAAGGGGATTTGGGCTTTGGGTTTAGAAGAGGTGGGTTGGTTTGTTTGTTTGTTTGTTTGTTTGTTTGTTTGTTTGTTAGGGTTAGTTAGTTAGTTAGTTTGTTTGTTTGTTTGTTTAGGGTGGTTTTAATTCTCTGGAAGAAATGCATTAGAGAAAGCAGCAACAGGAATTTATTCTGAAGAGTGTTACTTTACCTCTGTACTTACCCACAGTTGTGAATACTGTGCAGCAAAAAAAGAGAGACCCAAAGAAATTCCATCTTTCTACTGGATTGATAAACCAGACTGGGTCAGCTGTGTTGAAAAGCTCACGGATGTTGTGGTTAAACGCCTCGTTTTCTGTCACGTTATCTGTCCAGTTATCTGTCACAGTCACAGCAGGAGGCACAGTGAGTGTTTGCAGACCACCACTCAGGGAGCAGCCTGCCTGCTACCCCAGTGAAATACACTGCAGCTGAGGATTTGCTCATATTCTCTTAAAAGATAAAAACATTCACCTTCTCACCCTCCCCTTTCAAGCCCCTCACCCCCACCTCTGAAAAAATCAGGTGGGTTGAGTGGCTTTGGTGAATAAAAGTACAGGGAAAAAATAAACATAAATATAAAGAAGCAGGACAAGATGACTGAGTAACCAGCTTCCAGCCTGAATGTCCTGTTTCATTTTGGACTTCGCAGGAGATTAGTCTTCTTTTCACCAAGACACCAAGAAATGTGGGCTCAACAGCAGGGAACCAATATGAACCACTTGGATGTCACTGCCCAGTGCCCTGCTGTGAATCCTGCAAACCTTCTTCCTCCCCGAGGCTGAGCTTTGCTGGAAAGGACATTATTTACATTATTTAATTGCCAAAACTGATCATTGTGTCAGCACAGCTACCTGAGTGAAACTCCAAGCCCATGTACAAGCCCTATCACAAATCAGGAGGATTTCTAACCCTTCTTTTCTCTTCTAACCCCTCCAATCAGCATCACAGAGTCTGGAGTGCAGAACTGCACCTGTGTCCCTCTGAGCATCCCATCAGCAGAGGGCTGGCAGGGAAGCTCAGAGCAGGGAAGAGACAGCTGGAAAAACTTTTGAGTGAGAGGATTCAGCCCCAGCAAACTGAAGGAAATACCACAGGAATCTCAGCTGCTCATTAAGAACCTGGGCAAAAAGGGAGAACACAGGCATCTCAAGAAAATTCTTTCCAGGCAGGAGCACAAGGACTGGGAAGCTTGCAGTCAAAAATCACAGCTAAGGAAGAAAACAGCAGTCATTCGCTAGGCAGAGGGAAAATCCTCTTTGCAGAGTCGGCTGCTAGTATTTTGAAGAATGTATTAAAAAGCAAAAAAACTCATTCAAAAAGCAAGAGAATGAATAGCTCCCTGTGCAGTTAAGTCATTTTGAAATTCCAGTACATACCTGGTAACTTTCTGACGAGGTACATCAGCTTCTGCAGAAATGTTCTGTATTCTTCACTTACTGTGACCTTCCGGGTACTTTCAATGTGGGAAAACATGAGAGCCCCAAGAAAAGCATAGATGACAAGAGACACAATGAAGCAGGCATGAGGAAACACTGCCCAAAATATTTTTTTACATGTTGTTTTACCTCGCAGAGGCTGTGATGTTGTTGCCATCCTAAGCTCGTCTTTTTTTTTTTTAATATAAAATTTTGTGGAGAAGACACGGCTTTTAGAAAGGAAGATGAGGATGTAAAAGCTTTTGCAGCCAAGAAAAGCTTCTCCTGTGAAAACAAGGATTGTTCTGCCTCAGGCTTTCAGATCACATGTCTTTATAAGTGAAGATTGCACTACAGTCCCCATGGAAAAGCAGCACAAGCCCTGAAATACTTCTCAGTTGATGCCATGCCACTCTATCCCTGAATTATTATTGATCAGCCAGCACTGTAATGCACATGGATCACCAGCTCCTATCAGCTTCCACTGGAGCCAACTCGTGCCTAAAGTTCCTTCTCCTGAACAGCAGCTTCCCATTGATAGAGCAGAAACACTTCCAGCTCCCAGAAGGGAAAATGTGCACTGTAAGGGATGGAGTTCTTTAAAGATTTCTCCCAGAAACAATCAGGAAAATTTAAAATTAATCAAAAGAAGGGGATGGCTCTAATTGTAACCCCTGGGCAGATCGGAGAAAAATTAATTTCCCTTTCAGAGAGCTTACAGAATCCCTCTATATCACTCAAACTTTGTAGAGAGGGTCTTTTGAATTTTAAATTCTTTTTCTCCTGAGAAAAAAATAAAATAAAAATAGTCGAGAAGGTTTCTCCTAGTTCTCACATGAATAAAATCTTCCTATATAAATAGAAACTGCAATTATGAAATTCCCACTGACCTTAGTAAGTCAGAACTGCAAGATTCAGTTCAGAGTTAGTGATCTTTGCAAACTATTTCCAACTTTAAAAATAAAGCCTTTCTTCTCATCCTTTACTCTAAAACACAAAGGAGCAGCAACATCCTTTGCTCTAAAACACTTGTTGGAGCAACAAGCAGTATCACTTCCCTTGGCAATTTTTGCAGTGGTAGTAAGGGGAGTTGGACTCTACAAAAAGAGGTGTTAAATAATTCATCTCCAGGCATCTTTCATTAAAAATTGGAACAATCCTGTGCAGCCAAGACCTGCTGAGCTGTGTGTATGGAGCAAGTCCACACATCCACACAGAAATCCTACATGCTTACAGTGACTTATTCTAGGTCAAACTCTCAGTAAATTTGATCAGAACATACCTTGCAGCTGTAAAAATAAGACAGGGTGCTGGGCAATGAGCCCCTGTCTGAGGCAACATATTCACACTGATGTTCTAAAAAAGGTTTTCACTGACCAGTATGGTAATTCTGATACAGTTTGTCCTGCACAGTTTTTCATCTGCAACTCAGATATAAATATATTTTCCACAAAGTGCTTTAAAATCTTCTCAGCCTCCTCCTACACATGGTACTGCAAAGTATTTAGCAATTCCCAGGAGCTTCTCAGCCATTTGCAGCATCAGGCTCTGAGCTTGTGACAACGAGAAAATTTAATAAAAATAAAACCAGAAATGATTTTTACATTATTTGCTTAATCTAAACCATTTTCCACTATTGCTGTATTACATATTTGAACTTAGTTGCTTAAAAGCAAATCCCACTAACCACAAGTTATTCCAAATTGAGTTACTGGTACTTGTATTGAGAGAGATTTTTGCAATACACATTTCCTATCCACATTAATGGGCAGCAAACCTGCATTTGTCCCAACTTCTATTTCTTTGATTAGGGCAAATGTGAGTGCTCTGTAAGGTGCTGCTTGAAAGGGAAGTTTTAGACCACAGCTGCAAGGTTAAATAATTCCAGTAAAAATATACTTACAATGAAATTGTTATTTTATCTGATATTTCTGAATTACATAGGTTAAACCTAGAAGGTCCTTGTTTGGGCAGAGAGAAACATTTTTCAATAATCAGTAAAACTCTCTCTGCATTAAGTCATCTGCTATGTTGCCAAAGACCTGCTGTGTTACCTGCTCTGTGAAACACCATTCTGTACTGACAAAGAGTGTAATGTCATCCTTTTTAAGAGAAAATCAAAGTGACCTGAAGGATGACAGTGCTTTTTAAAAATAGATGGCAATGGATTAAAAGGTTTGCTTTTATTTACACCTGGCATTGGTTCTGATGGGAATATGGTTTAATAGAGGACAGAGACCTCAGCCTGGCAGCACTTCATGACAAGGAGAATTAAAAACATTCCATTCCAGGTTGAATCTTAGCAAGGATCATGGAAGATTTGATCCATTGCCCCACTATAGGCCCCTGGAAAGTATTTCCAGAATGCATTAAGATTAGCTTCCCCCAGAAAATGAATGTTTTGGTATAGTGGTGATATCACCTCCAAGCACCTCAAAACAGCAAAAATGAGTGGCAGCAGTAGCTGCACTAGGAAAGCAATCTCAGGGCTGTGTGAGCACTAGATTTGACCCCAAGACCTAAGGACACACCACTTGAGGCCAGCTGGGTGGGTGGTGTCAGTGAAGTTTCACTTTTAGTGCCCTCAGCACTTTCAAAGGACTCCTCCCACCTCCCACCCACAATGGTTATCCCACTCCCTCCCAGCTCTGGGGCTCCTCGAGGCCTCTCCCTGTGGGATTTCAGCCCAGGAGCAGTGTTGGCCCAAGCCCAGCCCCAGCACAGACACAAGACACTTGAGCAGAGCAAATACACCCTGCCAGATAAGCCATGCCAGCTTTTAAGGCACTCTGCAAATATTTTTCTCCTCACAACCCCACATTCCATATTGCCCTGGAATATGAATTCCCCTGACACCTCCCATTCTTAGTCCTTACACTTCACACTGCTGGGATGGATAGAGAAATGCACAAACTGGCAGTGGAGGGTGTGTTGGATACCCCAGGGAAGGTGTAGTTTTCTTTGTATCCATCTTTAAAAGTCTCAGCTTTTGCTTGAGTCAAGTGCTTGAGCTTGTAACCTCTGGGAATATTTGAGAGCACTCAGGACTAACATCCTGACACTACATAGAATGCTAAGTGGATTCAAAGATGTCCAGGACTCTCACCCTGAATAGGAGAAATTCCTATTTCATTCTTCGTTCACACCAAAGCCAAGCAAATGGTGCCATAATTTAATTTACCAGAGAAAAACACCCTCAATATGCCCCAGGACCAACCAAGGCTTGGGTTTTAGTTTCTGTTCCTCCTCTTTCTTTTCAAGAGGGATGAAGTCACATAGTCAGGAAACACCTGTAATGGGAGGTGTAACTAAACACAGGACCAGTCTTTGGTCACTCACAAGCTAACCAGCCCCTTGATCTCCAAATCATTGCCTGGGCAGAAAGACTTCACCTTGCCTTCCTCTTCCCCAAACCTGAGCAACCACAACAGCCTGGAAGGAGCCAAGCTGCCCCCAGAATGAGGAAATATTAGCTTTTTTCCCTCTGGAACTGGTAACATCTTCTTTCTCCCAGAGCTTCACCCAGTAGCCAGGGGTGCAGCTCATCTGGAGGGTTTGGCTGCTGCAAGGCTGAGGTTTCCAACACAGCAGAGCTCTGTGTCAGCCACTTCTGCTCCTGCTGCTCTCTGAAACATGTGGCAAGTCAGAATACACTTGGGGCTGGGAGGGGAAGCTGCTCCAGACAGACAACACTCTTCCAGACCCTTTCTAAAGGGCCACCAGCAAAACCAAACACTGGTGGATAGTGGGCAACAATTCTCAGTCAGGGTGGGGATGGCTTTGCAAACAAAGCCATGTCACTGTTCATTGCTTTGCATGACTCCTGTGAGTGCTGTGGCACCATTTCAGGGCGCTGGAACAAGCAGAGAGGTTGGTGTCACCTCGAGTCACCAGCACCAGACCTCACAGTGCAGGAGCCCTGGGTTTCCAGATAAGCAAAGGGGATTACTGAGGTTCAGCCACAAGTCTTATGCCAAGTCTTTACTGAGTTAATGTAGTGAACGTAATGCTGGTATAGTGGAGACTATCTCAGCACAGTAGTTCATTTCAAGGCAAACAAGCTCCCTGTAGAGAGATCAGAAAGCTGCTTCTTAGGAATTTAATTAACATTAGAGTATGTGAGATTATATGCTGCATGAAAGCTAAGCATCATGATTCATGTCAACACTGCATTTATTTGCAATTCTGCACTTCTTTGAACTGGCATAAAACCCACATAGATTCAAGATGACAAGTCCACTTTGCTCTTAAAAATGCTCATTTTTTATTACTATTAATGTGGCATTATATGTATATAAGCAGGTGGAAAGAGGGGAATCTTAAACCCCAAATATAATAACAAACTTTTAGCCACAAATGTCCACCAGCATTCATGTGAGACTGTCTCTGTGACAGGCACAGACCCTCTCAAGTCTCAGCATACAAAATACTAACAGAAAAAAAAAATCTTTAAATTATCTTATTTCCAATGTCACATACAAGTTCAGTCAAAGAGAACACAGATAAAAAGTCTTCCTTTGCAGGCTGCAGTATTGGCCAAGTATTACAGATAACATTGAGGTCAAATGTGTATCTGGAAGAGGTCTGAGATCATTAAGGACTGTAAATCCCCAGAGTATCCTGCTTACAGTATTTTCCACCCTCAGTTATCCATGGCACTTTATAAACCACAGGCAGGAGTCTGTGAGATGCCCACAATCAGACACCTCTTTCTGTCTCCCCTCCCTGGCAATCAGACTGGGCATAATTTCATGTCAGTGGCTCAGAGTTTCTTGAGTGTCAGGCTACATTTTCCATCACTTGTTTTTATCCCAATTTTCCTAATGACACTAAGCAATTTCTCTACCCCTTTTGCGTAAAGTAATCTTTGAAGAGTTTTAACTCCATTATCCTAGCACTCATTAGTCATTGTGGATTTGAGGGGTGGAAGACACTTTCACAGATGGGTGTGCCTTGGGACAACATTGAGTGGACACTTGTCTTCAAATTTCTTTCAATTCTGCTGTTTTCCTTTAGCTCTGAGGAGGAATACATGAACTTTTCAAATCCTGTCCCACCCATTAATAAACCATTAATTGCTCACCCTTTGTAATGGTGGCCCTTTAAATGTTTTAGCTCTCATGGGAATAGCACTTAGATGCTTTTTAGTGAATCAGTAAACCACATTTTGCCACCTTAGTGGGGGGACAGTCTTTCAGGTTGTGAGCCCTTGTAGCTTCACCTATGTAATTAGTTTAAGACATAATTCCTCAAGGATGTGATCCTGCCTGGGTTGATGAGTAAGGCCACACTATGAAGGCTCGTCCTGCAAAATATTTTGGGTTGGGGAAAAAATGCATGCAAAACTGCCCATCTTTTCTGAGGAACATCTTACAAAAATTGCATGTGGAATGAAGTCTCTTCTTATATCTTTCTCCACAAGGAAAAATCCTTTAACACTTCTAAATGAGCCATCTGGGCCCCAGGCTCCAAGAGCAATGAACCCTGTGGATTTGCCCAGGGCTCTTCCCGACACTGCCTGGCACCCAGACTGCTGCTGCTGCTCAGGCTGCTGGGAAAAGCCTTCTAAATGGCACTGGCCTTCTCCAGGCTCACTTGTGAATTTGAGATGTGAGGGTGGGGCAGCTCAGCTGTGGGATGAATGGAAGTTCAGCGAGGGTTAATGTTTGAATCCTGCCAGGCAGCCAAAGACAGCTGGTTGCATCTTATTCAGAGAGATGAGGCTTTAGGGTACAGCTTTCAGGGATTTGTCATTTTGTCTAAACAAAAGGACATCAGAAACACATCAGAAATTAAATGTTGAGCAGTTGAGAGATACAGGAGATTTCAGATGAGCCCTGAAGGTTGTTCACACACAGAGGAGTACCAAGAACCTTTGCTCCATCAACAACAAGAGGGAAAGGGGGATGGAGCACAGCAGCCAGATCTCAGCCAAAGGGTGTGTCCACATCCAGAGGTCTGTCTGGAAAACAAGGGTCCCCAAACACTGGAGCTGCCAGCAGTCATCAGCATGGAGCAAGATGAAGACTCTTGACAAGATGCCTTATGGACCCTGCTGTGTTTCCTCATTCTTCAGCCTAACTGCTAATGGAAGGAGAACTGCAGTGGTAGCTGAACTGCTGTCCTCTTGCACATTCTTCAAGAGTTGTTACTCAGCTCTTATCTCTACCCAACAGTCCCATGGCATCAGCTCACTTCAGCTGTTGGGTGTCACACCAAACCTGCCAGGATTTCTGAGACTCTGTGCCATGACTTCCTTTTTCTTTCTTTCCAGAGGAAATATCTGATCACCATGCTGAATAATTTGTTAGAAGGCCATCCTTAGCAGCTGTGTGAAATGCTTGCCCCAAACAGACCCACATCACATTTGCAGATCAGCTTCTCTGGCTGAGAAGGCACAGCACAGAGCAAGGGCACAAACCCCATCATCTCATTTGAACATGTTGCAGGTCTCAGCTGGAAACACACAGTAACTGCTTCAGTAACTGAAATTTTGTTCCAACAGTACATAGAACCCTTCTTCTTCCTTGCAGTCAGATGTTTACATAAGCAAAAGTATCTTGGGAAGTGCCTTTTGTAGATTTGAATCATTCTCTCCCTTCTGAAATGACCAGAATTTTTGTTCATTAATTTGAAACTGAGGCTGTCTGCAGTCCAACACTAATAGCAGAAATGTGCCATTTACACCAATTAAGCATTCAACTTAATGCCTTTATATAGCTGAATTGTAGCAGAATTTGGCCAGATTCTGTTTTCTTTTAAACTCATGCAACACAGTTAATGGATATGAAAGCAGAATTAGCTTTTCTTCTCCTTCTTCTTCTTCTTTTTTTTTTAATAAGCCATTGTAGACATTCTAGCTTTCTTGGGTTATAGAAGATTTCTGCACACAGTTCTTCTGGATCCCAAAAGGGGGTGAGTTGTGGCATAGCCAGAGGGATGGGTAAGCAGGCCAAAAACTCCTGTGTGAAGATAGCATAAAGAAATAGCATAAAGGAGAATGACTTCAAGCTGAAGAAGGGTGAGTTTAGGTCATATATTAGGGTGATTTTTTTTACTCTGAGGGTAGTTAGGCACTGAAACAGGCTGTGGATGCTCCACCCATTGAAGTGTTCAAGACCAGGCTGGATGTGGCTTTGAGCAACCTGGTCTAGTGGAAGGTGTCCCTCCGCATGGCAGGGAAGTCACAAGCAGATGATCTTAAGGTCCTTTTGAACACAAACCGTTCTATGATTGCACCTTGGCCAAAAAAAAACATCTCTTTTCGGAGAATCCTGTTGCAAAGTGACTCACAAAGACCCAAATGTCTGCCAGTGCCCTCTGCCCTGGCACAGGAGGATGGAACAGGAGGAGCAGGACCCACTACTGCCCCTCACCTCCGCCTCCAGCAGCAGCTGCCCGGGAAAGGGCGGCAGTGCAAGGCAAGCTGCAGTGGCATTTCCCAGAATAGCCTCCTACCCTCAAGCAATTTGCAGTTCATGGACTTCCTGAGCCGATATTTCTGTGACAAGGAGATCATTTCCAAGCCCTTGAAAGAAACAGGAGTTCATCGAGGGGCGGAAAACATGTGCGGGGTGCCCGTTATCCACCTTCAGCAGTGTTTCCCTGGAGAAAGGCCGGAATTGGCCAAGGGAACAGGAGAAGGAGGGCGGAGGGATGGAGGGGCCCGGGCCCGGCCGCCT
>NW_005054495.1:1159751-1165191 GCF_000277835.1 Geospiza fortis | reverse complement strand
ACACCCGGCAGCTCCAAAGGGTCTGCAACAGGAGGGCCCAGGGACACCCGGCAGCGCCAAAGGGTCCGGGACAGGAGGGCCCGGGGACACCCGGCAGCTCCAAAGGGTCTGGGACAGCCTCCGGGAGCAACCAGGGACACCCAACACCTCTGGCAGCTCCAAAGGGTCTGGGACAGCCTTCAGGAGTACCCAGGGACACCCAGCAGCTCCGGCATCTCCAAAGGGTCTGGGACAGGAGTACCCAGGGACACCCAGCAGCTCCGGCAGCTCCAAAGGGTCTGGGATAGGCCCAGGAGGGCCCAGGACACCCAGCACCTCCGGCAGCCTGCTCAGCCTCTGCAGCCGTGGTCCAAAGTCATTTGGAAAGCGAGTCAGGAAACGCAAGAGGGATGGAGAGGGATTTTTTGCAAGAGCATAGAGAGAAAGGGTGAGGCAGAGCAGCTCCAAACTGCAAGAGAGTAGGTTTGGATTAAATGTGTGTGGGGAAATTGCTGCTGTGTGGGTGGTGATGCACCTGAACAGGTTTTCCAGGAAAGTTGTGGATGCCTCATCCTGGGAAGAGTTCAAGGATGGAGCTCTGAGCAGCCTGGTGTAGTGAAGGATGTCCCTGTCCATGCCAGGGTTTTGGAACTTGCTGGTCTTTAAGGTCCATTCCAACACCAGGCCATTTTATGATTTTAAGATTCTGTGCTGTCAGTGCACTCTCATGAATATGCTGGTGAATTCTTGACACCAAATACACACAAACATAACCATAATCACTTGTGACCTCCCTTACACACTGTTTTATGGATTACCACTGAAAGATCTGTCAGTGCTGGGTCAGTTGACCAGATGGATGTTCTTCAGTCCATTTCCAGCTGCTGCAATCTGAAACAAGAGGACAGACAGCTGCCTGGTTATTGTGAGATACATTGGAGACACTGTGCCATTTGTGTCCTAACCATTGCTCTCCTGGGCACCCTGGCTCCTTTTCTTGGGACTCTTGTTTGCAGCACACCAAAGAGCAGCCCCTGGTTTTGCAGGCAATGGGAGGAGAGTAAGAAAGGAAATCCCCAGAGTTTTGCAAGTATAGCTATGGGGAATAGCCTGCTGCCATCCAGCTAGGTTGAGGAATGCCATTTTAACCATAAAAACCTGGAGTTTGTTATAACATTAACCCTCCCCTGAATCTCACCTGGATCTCACTCACTCTGCCTCATCTCTAAACCAGTATGAGATGAAAGGCGAACAGAGACATCATGAGAGCCTACAAGCTCTGCCTCCCTTGCCAGGCTTAAGAGCATCTCCTTTCTCATCCTCCTCTCCAGATGTCCCCACTGTCACACAGGGCATTCCCCTAGGCTGCCTCACTGTCACACAGAGCCCTGCACTGGTGCCAGGGACAGAGAACCTCTCCTCTCATGCTGCTGCTCCAGTCTTGCCTGGGCACACAAGAGTGGAACCCTGGTTCATCTGTGAGGGAAAAGTTTCAGCTCTGCATATGCAGTGATGATGAGATCCAAGGAATCTGCATTACAAGGTCTCTAAATTGGAGCATGGCTGTCCCAAAAGATGCAGGAGAACTGGTGCATTCCTTGCTGCCCCAGGAGGCAGCAGCTAAACATACTCAGGTGGTTCCCTCCAGCTCCCACAGCCCCAGCCAAAGTGACAGCTCCTGGGCCTTCAGGAATCAGCTGATTTTTACACATCTTCAAGCCAGCCCAGCAGACTGAGGGCTCATACCAGCACCCAGGGATAATCTGGGTGTTCCTGACACACCTGAAGGGCTCAGAGCCAACATTCATCCTCATGCTATGTCTGGTTTAGTCACCTCTAGCTCACTGGATATGCATAATTTTTCACCTGGAAGTCTCTTTAAACACTCCACAATGTCATTACTTTCTTGCCAAACATCAAGCCCTTACAAGAAGACAAATATTAGGCAGGGCATGTAAAGAAATCAAGTAACCATTTTAAAATAGACTAGAGAATATATATCCTTTCTGACAAGGGTCTCATTAGAGATTATCTGATCTCATCCTCTCAACTGAATTTTTGACTTAGGGTATCCTTCCAATCACCTTCTGGGCCAAATCCCTTTTCTGATTATTCCTGCCCTATGGAAATGAAACCATGTAAAATGAAAGTTAATAATGCATGGTTTATTGTCACATGGATGTAATATTTAACGGACTACTCTTGGGATTTTGGCATGAGTTTTAAAACAGGATTCTCAACCTAATGGGAAAATATATCTGTTATTGTGGTAAAAACTGTGGAGGAGAAAAGCTTTTTCTAAGTAACACTTTCCTTTCTGCAGTCCCTCCTCTTTGCCCAGGGATCAGAGCTGCTTGGACTCCCTTTCCCTTGAGCCATTGTTTCATTCACATTTCATTCAGCAGAGATCCCAGATGCACTCAGGAAACCACGGGTGCCACAGATGGCAGCAGCACAGCATCTCTCTTTGGAAGCAGTTCTGCCTTATGCCAGCTTGGCCAATGGCTGGAAAGAAGTCCTACCTCAAGCCAGGTGGGTGATCACTTCTGATGCCTTCTTAGCAACCAAAATGAGAGGGGAGGTCTCCTTTAAGTATCTGGGACTGAACACTGGCCTGAGCTGCAGCACTGAGCAGTCAGTCCCTGGCAGGAGCTTGGCCAGGGGTCTGCTTTGTGCCTGAGTCCTGCCAGAGGCTGCTGTGACGCCAACACAGGCTGGGGACTGTCTCCATCTTGTCACACATATGTTGAGTCTCTTGGATTAACCTTTGCTTAATTACACACCTCAGGGTAAATACTTTGATTGTGATGTGAGGGGAATCTGGCTTACACAGGTCTTTTTTTGCCCCATTCATCAATTGTGCTGTGTCACCCCTGGCCCATGTAGGCTTTAGAAGTAAATGCAAAGACTGAATCTGAAAGTCATCAATGCACCTGATGGGATGGCCTGAAACATATTTTTCAGCCTTAAAGCCTTTCCAAAAGTCCATAAAATATAACATTTCCTGTGTATTTTTTCTAATAACCATGCTAATTTGCCATCCCCGTTGTGCAGATTGCACTGGGGCAAGAGGTGTTCTGATTATTTCCTTTGTTTATGGTATTAGACTTAAACTATTGTTGATCTTATTGTTCTTATTTGTAACGTGTTCACCTCACTAGGACAGTAATTGTGTCAAGCAAGTTGGAGTCCAATCTGCAGAGCTGAATATTCAGAACTGCAAAAGAAAGGCTCCAATTTTTCAAGCAGCGGGCATATTACTCCTCCATTTGGATTATTAAATTCTAATTATAGCCTGTTGATCCAGTTACAATGTTGTTTGTAAATCTAAATACAGTTTTCTAAAGCCTGCATTTTATTTCTTAACCTGTTGATGCTTAGCAAAAAACACTGGTGTGCCTAATGGTGCAGGTGGAGCTTAGCTTGCTTGTGATCAAGCTCTTTTTTCCTCACTGTATTCCCTTGGATAAGTTTAGGAATGAATGCTTAACATCAGGAAGAGCCATAAGCAAAGCACATAATGTCTTGGTACCTGTGGACTCAGCAGGGCTGGGGTCAGGATGAAATCTTCTGTTAAGTTACATTGGTGAAGATTCCCAGGTGTTTTGGGAGGAGGGGAAGGGCAGTTGGGTTTCGTTTCTCTGCTTTGGGAAGTTACACAAGGTCTTCCAGGAATGGCACCTTAACCATTCCCTCTCACACTGACAATTCTTCTAGTTCCTTTTCTTCTTTTCTTGTAATGTTTTCTGCCCTTCCAAGCCCTTTTCTTTCTTCTGTCTGAATGTTAAATGCAGGGAAAACAGAGATGCCCAAGCCCAAACAAGCAGTGTTTCCCAGGAACTGCTGCATTTTGTGTGGCTGAGAAGTCTCCACAGCTCTGAGCTGTGAGTGTACCTGCAGCATCCTCCCTCACCTGTAAGAGAAGAGAAGATGGTAGTAAGAAACTACCATCATGGGTGTTTGCCTGAGTCCATAAACTACACTTCCATCACAACCTTATTTTTTCTTCCAAGTCTTCTTTTAAGCTCCAGCCCCTTGTGTGCTCACAAGCACCCAGCAGAGGCTTCTATCCAGGCTTGTCCCTGGCCTGCTGAGATGGCCACCTGTGGCTTGACTGCTGGGCATGGAAATCACCAGGTGCACACCCAGGATTGCCACTAAGTCTTGGAGAGCTCCTCCCTGAGCCAGACACAGCTCCAGGCAGTGAAGCATCATCATTTCACAGCAGTGGGAAGGGCTAGGAAGAGGTTGTGGATGTTTTGACAGGTGGTGTTGGGGAATTAACCCAATTTCTCCTTTCATCCTTGTCACTCAGAATCGCTAGGGGAGGACGGAGGGAGCTGCCCTTCCTGGAGGGAAGACCTCCTAGAGATTTTCTGCTAAGGTCTCTGCCCGTGAGCACTTTGACAGGAATTTGGGATACAGGCATCCAAACAATGGACAGCTCCAGCAGGTACTAACCACTCTTCCCATTGATCCATGGGCCCCACAGGGAAAGTCACTGGGGTACAGGTGGTGGGTGTGGAAGGTAAAGCCTGTTTCCTCTCCTTGAAACAGCACCTGAGCTTACAGTCTTGGCCTGGGCAAGTGAGGAGCAAGGGGTAAAAGGATTGAAAGACATGACAACATTCCAGCAATTGGGATGGGGATGGAATGGGGGTTGGTGTCACACACATACATATTTCCATGCTGAAATGGGCAAAGCAGGGTGGTGCTCCCTGCTGGGAGGAAAAGTGCTGTTTTCTTGAAAACAGCATCCCCCCAGATGGGTCAGCTAAGAGGGCACAGTCTTCAATGCATGGGAAAGACCTGCCTGTGGCTCTGCTTGCATCTTTGTGTCCTTCTGGGTGGGGACAAGAGGGTTCCATCTCATCCAAGCTGTCACTGGATCTTGACAGTGCCCCCATGAAGGTGTGAAGGAAACTTTTCGCTTCTCAGATGGTTGTGACTAATGGGAACAGAATTATTGAGCCCAGGAGCTCTGCCAGGGAAGAGACGAGGGGGCTGTTTCTACTACAAGGAATGAGGCAGCAAATCTACTTCCCCAGTCAAGCATGGTACCCTCATTGCTGGGAGTGAGGGCTTGCTGGGGCAAGTGTTCTTCTTGACCTTCTGCTGGATCCCTTGGCTTCATGCCTTCTGGAACAGCCTCCTTCTCCCACCCTTAGTGTGCATGTAATAGGAAGAAAGAGGCTTTTCCTGCATTTAGACATTCCCAGCAACCAGAGACCTGCAGAAGCTGACCTGAGAGGTGAGGGAAGGACCCTCACCCTGCCCAAAGGAGAGGCGCTTGTGGCAGCTCCGGTAAAAACTCACTGCCCGTGCCGAGAAACAAGGTTTCTAAGAATCCCTGAAAGCCAGAGGGAAAGGATGCAATCCCCGGGATGTCGTGCTGCCTGTCACCCCCTGCCCTCCCCACTGCCGTGGCTGTGGGGTGAAGGTGCTGTGCCGTCCCCGGCCC
>NW_005054495.1:1158144-1159098 GCF_000277835.1 Geospiza fortis | reverse complement strand
CCTCGAAACCTCTGCCTGCCCGTGGAAGGAGCCACGAAGCTGCCTCTGAGGAGAGGCTGTGGTTACGCGTCTATGGGGAGCAGAATTCTCTGCTTATTCTGGGTTCCCAAACGAACTGTAAAATAACAAAATAACAAAAAAGGTCTAAAATCCTGGGAACAAAAGGTCGCTTCCAGGCGTCAGCCGGTGCTGGGACCGGCCGGGCCAGGTGCCGGGGGAGCGCCTGGGCTGTGAGTCTGCAGTGTCCCTCGGCCCCATCGAACTCTTGAATTGGCACAAATAAATCATCGGCAGCGTCTGATGGCGCGATTCGGATTGTTCTGTATAAGGTTTCCTTCCTTTTTACGAAAAATATTCTGTTATTCCGTTCGATTATCCTCCGCCACTCTCCCTGTGCTGCAGTGGTACCCAAAGACGGTCGACGTCAGAGAAGAAAACAATTTTACAGAGAAAATGTGAGGGAAAAAAAAAATCAGTATTTTTTGATTTTCAGAAACCAGCACTGACACCAACTATGCAGAAAGAAAAAAAATAAATAAAGCAAAAGCAAATCTTTCAAAACCGTCTCTCATTTGAGGTAAAATTCGACCAATCATTACAGGGAAAGCTTTTAAAGCAATCGGCAAACTGCCAAAAGTTTTTAAAAATAAATAAAAATCCGTTTGATTGTTCAGTGATTCTAAACTGTTTAATATCGAATTGGGTTTTTAGATGTGAGGCAATACTTCCCAATAATAGACCGCCACCACCTAAACGGATTTTAGTTGTGCTCCCATGTGCATGTCACATTATGGAGAGAATAAAATGTGCCACGAAGGTTCGCAAATTTCCTTAAACTTGTATTTGATCAAGACAAATTAATTCATTTCAGTTGTCAAAGAACACGTTAAAGCATCGTTCCTTGTTTTCTCCATTTACTCCTTTTCCTGCACCTCTTTCTTTCTTTCTTTCTTT
>NW_005054495.1:1157004-1157513 GCF_000277835.1 Geospiza fortis | reverse complement strand
CTTTCTTTCTTTTTCTTTCTCTCTTTTCTTTTCCTTCTTCTCCTGTCATGGAAAACATGTTTTATACTCTTACTCTACAACGAGATAAAGGAAAAATTACGAACTCAACCTGACATTTATCTCTCCATTCCTAGTTTCCCCTCAGCTGAATAAAACGCAAGCCCACGGTTTTCCCAAGTGCTGTGAGATAAATTCCTCACTGTGCTCGGTGGCTCCCGGCCGCGCTTCGGGCCAGCGAGGGAACCGGGGCTGCGGGCGAGCCCGGCCGGGGAGAGGCAGGGAACCCATCCCAGTGTGTGCAGGGGACTCGCAGCCCTAATCCCGCTCCATCTTGGGAGGCACGCACGAAGAAAAAGGGGGAAAAGGGGTTTTGTTTCCCCATTGTGCCTATGTCCTGAATAGAAACCTCTGCGGCTTCCGCCCGCCCGGGAGCGGCTGGGCCGGGGGAGGCTGGCGGGGGAATGGCCCCGGTAGCCCCGGCTGCCCGCAGCGAGCGGGGCCGCACAACC
>NW_005054495.1:1144805-1156045 GCF_000277835.1 Geospiza fortis | reverse complement strand
TTTTTCTTTTTCTTTTTCTTTTTCTTTTTCTTTTTCTTTTTCTTTTTCTTTTTCTTTTTCTTTTTCTTTTTCTTTTTCTTTTTCTTTTTCTTTTTCTTTTTCTTTTTCTTTTTCTTTTTCTTTTTTCTTTTTCTTTTTTCGTTTCCTTTTTCCATTTCCTTTTTCTTTTCCATTTCCTTTCTCTTTTCCATTTCCCTTTTCTTTCTTCCGTAGTGCAAATTCAGCACAATTTAAAACAAAGCTATAAACACCAAGCTCGAACGCCACTTTCCCAATGAAGAGGTTCCTTAAAGGTTTTGGTTTTGGTTTGGTTTTCTTTTTCTTTCTTTTGCTTTCTTATTCTTTACCTTTCTCACTTCCTTTTTATTTTCCTCCTTTTTCCATCTTCCTGTTTCTTTTCCTTTTCCTTTTTTTCCTTTTCCCATTTTTCTTTTTCTTTTTCTTTTTTTCTTTTTCTTTTTCTTTTTCTTTTTCTTTTTCTTTTTCTTTTTCTTTTTCTTTTTCTTTTTCTTTTTCTTTTTCTTTTTCTTTTTCTTTTTCTTTTTCTTTTTTCTTTTTCTTTTTTCGTTTCCTTTTTCCATTTCCTTTTTCTTTTCCATTTCCTTTCTCTTTTCCATTTCCCTTTTCTTTCTTCCGTAGTGCAAATTCAGCACAATTTAAAACAAAGCTATAAACACCAAGCTCGAACGCCACTTTCCCAATGAAGAGGTTCCTTAAAGCATCCCTTTCCTCCGGCGGGCGCCCGATGCGGGGGGATTCGGGGAGAGGAAGAGCCGTTCCCGCCGCACAGGGCAGGGAGCCCCACAAGGAGGGGGCAGGTAAACTGGCAGGTACTTGAGAGTATTACCTTAATAAGAGAAGTTATTTGAAAGCACTAACTCTGCCCATCATCCCAAGGCTGTTAGTCATTTTCATTTACACCCGTAATCTATTTAACACGCAAATCTGACACAGTTTTTTCCAGCTAGCTGGCCCCTCGCCATCCGAGCCATACCGTGAGAGTTATGGTTCCCCAGGACCGGGGAATCCAACGGAGCCCTCTCGATTCTCTTTTCCCCACCGTCGAGGTGGTGATGGTTTAGTGTAGTTAATTCTAAAATGCTTGGCAGCTTGCCCGTCAGACCTTAAGCGATAGAAAAATGCAGACAAACTCTCTGTTTAATAGTCACAGGACAGTGCAACTAATCCACTGTAAACTGCTAATGGGTATCGATGTCAACAGGTACGCGGCGAGAGCCTGATACTCTGCACTCAATGGAAGACACTTCCCTTCTGAATGAGGATTATGCGCAAAACGCAACTTGGCAGAAGGATCCAAATTAAATTCATGCTTCAGTTAATTCAGATTAATTTTCCTGATTGCCCTAGCACACCAGACAACCAAATCCCTGTGTATATTTGCTCCTTTTCTTTTTAAGGAGTTGATACAAATCTCTTCTCCTGGGGAGCGCTGCAAGATGTGTGTGCTGAATATTGTGATTCTCTCAGGCATTAACTAGAGTAATAAAATACCTGAGATGTATTTTTGTATCTCTGTTATTACTACAAACATTAGTTTAGGATACTGGATCCACTATATGACCGTGTTTCCAGTGTTTTTCACTAACATGCTCCAAGCAACATTCCAGCTAATCACCTTAATGGAAATTAGAGAGGAAAATGGTCTATTAGGCTATTTAATCTATCCTCACTCAGTAACATTTTCTTACCGTTTTCAGTCCAGCCTTAAATTTAAAAATAGACCATAGGAATTATTCTGCAGTCTCCAGAGGTTGTTATACCAACAGATAGCTCAGAAAAGTGTGAAAATACACTAAAAAGAGGTTGCTACGAAATGTTTTCTAGTGGTCAGCTTTATTTTCTTTCTTTCTGCTTTGTGTTATCCAATTGCTGTAAGTCACACATCCCCCTGACAACCTAAATATGTGTTCTCTCTTCTTCATCTGGACTCCTGTCACCATGACCCTACTGTGTTTTTAATGTGGGCGTTTTGGGGTTTGTTGGGGTTTTTTTTTCCCTACAGAAGGTAAATAAAAGAGGGTGAGTTTAGCTCAAGCTTCATTCCAGGCAGCACCTTGACTACTCATTTATGTCCAAATTCTTGCTCTTTTTCTTTTCCCTTATTTGACACCTTGACGGCAAACAGCATAACCTTTCTTGCAGATTTATTTTTTCCTCTGAAATGATAGGAGAAGTTGGAAATTTGTTTGCTTCTGCCCCAAGCTGCTTTCTCTGCTGTTTCCTCTAAGAAACATTTACATAGAGCTGGTACCCCACAGAGAATAAATGTATGGTAGGGCAGCATGTGGGAGCTTTCTGTGTCAGGGTAGTACATTTTATGTCACAGCCTCAATGTAATTTCACCCTCTTACTAAGGGTATGGTCTGCCTCACCCTCTCCTCGGCAAAATTACTCCTTACACAGGGATCTCCTGGCCCCTTCTCCATCTCCATGCACCCCCCCGTGCTTGTCCCTCCAGCACTCTCCCCATCTGTGCAGCTGATACCACAGTGACACCGAGGACTCCAGCTGGGGGAACACAGCCGTTTTCTGGGGGTTGTTTCATTCCATCTGCTTCCCCCTGCAGTTACTCAGCTGGCACCACTGGGAGAAGCAGCCACAGCAGGATGATCTGCAGGGGTGAGGTGCAGAAACTGCTTAACCAGGCTGTGTCACAAAAATGATGTCACGATGCTGCAGTGCAACTTTCTGTCGTCATGCAAAGCCTCTGATGGCACATGTGGATGTGAGCCAGCCTGGCCTGCTGCTTTTGGTGGTGCTCAGAGGCTTTAGACACAAACCATGTCCCCTCCTGGCCTGCTTGCCCCCACAGGCTGCCCTCTGGTCAGATGACGTGCAATTCCCTCCCCTAGGCTAGATTGAATGCAGTCCAGTAATTGCCTGAGGAACAATAAATCATACATGAGACAAAGCATTCATTTACACCACTTTATTTCTGTAACAATGAGAGAAACTGAAATGGACCATTGTTAAAGATCACTATTTCCTGCTCTGTAATAAAAGTCTCATCTTCCCTGATGCTTGTTTATTTTATAAATGTCTCTGCTTTGGCTTTCATATTTAGCTGCCAGCAGGACACCATTATTCCCTGACAGCATTCTGTTCCTTCTCCATTGTCATTACTGCTGGAGTGATGTTATATTGCTGTGCTTGGCCTAGATGGTGGTGCTTTCTTATCCTGCATTTCCCATTGCTTTTCCCATCCAGGCTTCCAATGTGGCACAGAGCAGAGGTGGCAACACTTAAAAAACAATGTTTTTGTGGAATATTAGCAATTCTGGTTTTAGCTTTAAAAAAAAACTCAACAACAAAACCCCCACTGACTGCTGCTGTTTATTATTATGTTTTCAAGGCCAGTTGAGAAGGACTGAGTGGAAGTGCATGGGTTGCACCTACACTGCAGTCCTGAGACCCTAAGGACCAAGTGGGTCGCTGCTGTCCCACTTGTGGAGACCACACCAACATGGCAGAGCCCCACAACCTGCAATGGACTGTCAGAAAGTGAAAAAAGGCAAAGACTCTGGGACACAAGTGCTGTGTCCACATTTTTTTTCTCAAGTGGAGGGTTGTGTGCATCAAGGGCAGGGATAAGATCTCAACCCTGGTGCCAATGCACCTTCCAAGGGGATGGGCAGGGCTGACCTGTCCAGATCCACACCCTTGAGAAGAGCAGAGTGCCTGTAGGGTGGTGAGATGAGCAATGCCAAGCTTGAAGCAAAGCTTCTCAGAGTCAGTGGGAGCATTTCCACTCATTTCAAGGGCTTGTATTATGCTCTTGAACATCAACAAATGAAAGATACTGTACTCAAGACAGCCCTTTTTTTAGGGCCACTTTGCCCTGCTGCCCATCTGTTTGGTTGATCTCAGAGCATCACCAGCAAAACAGCAAAACCAACAGCAAAGTCCCGGTATGTACCACACTGCTTCTCCTTTCAAGAACTGAAATCTAATAATCCCCCTGACTCTCCCATCCTTCAGTCACACACACAGCATACCCTTTAATATTGCCATGTCTCACTTCTCCTTCTTCTTCTTTTCTTTTTTAAACAAAATTCCCAAGTGGAGATATCAAAGTTTGCCTACAGCTCCATTTCACTTAAAAAATAATTGGATCGTTATTTTCTATAAGGACCAAACTTCAACAGTAAGTAATTTCTAGAGATGTCAAGTGGCTCAGCATAAAAGTTAATCTTGATCTATTGGTTTGTTAGGTGTGTTTACATCCAACCAGTTAGCTCTCCTTAAACAAGAGTGATTTGAAGCCCTTTCTGGAGAGCATGAAAATGATTCCCCCAGCACTTAGATCCTCAGGGCCATAATCCAACAAAAGCAGGCTTATCTTTAAGCATATGAGTAGCCCTGTCAAAGTCAATGGGGCTCCAGATGTGTTTAAAGATAAACACATACTTAAGTGCCTTGCTGTATTGGAACTCGTTGCCTGTTTTATTTCCATCTAATTTCAATAGTAGACCTTAAATTTTGTACATAGAGGCAGAGGATTCTTGGTGGATGGCACATTAGAATATTATTTTCAAAGAGGCTGAATAGGAAAATCCCAACATCATAGAAATAATTTTGAATTATTTAGATGGTTTATTTCAACTGTTATGAGTCAATATTGTTTGACTTGTTTTACTTGGAGCTTCAGAACAGAAGCACTGCAAACATGGAATTGAGCCACAAAGCTCTGCAAGGCTCCACTCCAGTGCCACAAGTACAATATCCCACTTTAGGGAAGTTGCTTCACCTGCTCAAGCTTCATCTCACCACTGCAAAAATGAAGATTATTAACATTTCCTTTATCTCACTTCAGTTGCCTAGTAAATGCTTGAACAGGGATTTGATAATAGAAAATGCTGAAAGCTGCTTCTATTGGAAAAATATAACTGGAAAAAAATATTGATTGCAAACCTGCTTGGGGAAAAAAAAATGTTTCTTTGAGTTTTCCACATGTTCTAGCAATCAAATTGATCAAACAGCAATTTTATGCAACTGTTTCTTAACATTTCAGAGAATGAGCTCTGCTATTCTGGATGACTGAGCTCCAGATGAAAGCAGAGCAGCAAAATCATCCCAGCGAATTAAACTGAGGGAGCTGAGCTTTATTGCCCAGTGCATTGTAAGGGATGATCATCTATACGGCCTTTTGGCTTGGATGGCTTTGTCTGGACATTCCATCTGCCTACAGGACTCCTTTGGCAGGGTGTGTGCTCTGCCTGGCCCTGCTGCAGGCAGGTTTCACACCCAGCGCAGCAGCAGGGCCAGCACCCAGCCCTGCAGAGCTGCTGGGATGTGCCTGAGAGGCAGCAGGGTGGAAGGCAGTCAGGGAGGTGCATCACATGCCGTGTCTCCAGATTCTCCTGAGATTCCTCCTGCAGGAAGAGACAGCCTTTGGGCTCATCTATATTTCAGCTGCTCCAGTGACTGCAGCTTCTGCAGAGTCATGGCTGGTGGTCAGACACAGCAGCCCTGCTCTGGTTTTTCCTGCAGCTCCCAGCACCCCTGAGCACAGAAAGGGCAGGGTGCTGTGTCTGCCCTGCTGAGCTGCATGGAATCATCCTGCTGCACAAGCTGTGGGTGTGGAAAGCGCTGCAAGGCAAGCAGCCTTTCATTCCTGTCAGACTGCGGGCAACTGGACAGATCCCATTTAAAAGGAAGGGGATGGGAGGGAGGCACTCAAAGAGTGGGAACATAATGAAATGAAAAGAAATCCAGATGTGGTGTTCATTTGCCTGAAAGGACTGCTGCCTGGGCCTTCCCACGCAGTGCAACAATTGCCACTCCATCTGCTAAGGAAGCAGCTATTCACACGGAGCCGCCTTCCCACGGCACAGCACAGGGCTGCCCGTGACACCCAGGTTTGCAGCACAACCCAACAGCTTGTGGCACTATCAGCAAGCTTGGGCAGTGGGTGATGTCCTTTCCCCCAGCTGGAAAGACTTTACAGGAGCCAGCGTGACAACATGGCCCCGTGTGCCACACAGCATCTCCCCAACACTCTCATGTCTTGAGGTGACAGAAGCAGGGACTGGCAGGATCACAGAGAGAAAACTCATTCTCTGTAAACATCCACTGACCTGTGCTGCTTAATTCAAGGCCAGGCACTGGCCCGTGTTTGGCAGGAGAAGGACTGAGTGGTTACTCTAGGCTGAGGTTCTACAGCATCTTTTTATTTTTTCCCAGCTGACATTTAGCTCCTCTCAGTAGCTCAGCTTTCCATTTCCCCTTTGCCATGTCTATTCTGCCAGGAAACTTGCTGGCTGCTTTGTTGCCTTGAATGTCCAGCTCTTCTGCTATTCTTTTCACATCTGTACAGTCATTTTTCCTTTTCCTTCTGAATCAGAGCACCACTCCAAACAACCCTGTGAAGTACAGTCTATTATCCCTTTTCTCCGCAAAGCGGTTTTGAATTTTCATATGTAATGCGCTATATAAAAATAAAAACCTTGTCCTGTCTTAATAGCCTAATTCTTAAACAGTTATGGCCTCATTCTCCTTCAAAGTACATAATTTCCATTGACAGCAGTGGGAACACTGCCAACACAATGGTGAATTAGTTCCCATGAAAAAAAGATGCAGACACCAAAAGGTCCAATTCTGCTCTTCATTAGGAGGAAATGAAGGTAGAGCCGACAAAAAAAAAGATGAAACCAAGACACAAAATTGCATGAAACAGCTTCATACTAACCAGGCAGTAGGGAAACAGCTTCATACTAACCAGGCAGTAGGTTACTAACTGAGAAGTCATTGGAACTGACCCTAATATGGCAGGAGTGAGTCAAGAGAAATTCAATAACATCGGTAGCACCTCATCCCTGTGGAAAAGCTTGGAGCCAGCCCTCAGAGCTGTGCCTTCCCCCGAGCTGGGAAAGGCTGGTACAGCTGGACCTCGGCTGCCTCCTCTCCCCTGGCTCGTGGGGAGCTGAGTCAGTGCTTCAAGAACATCTTAAAATATTTCCAAATGTTTGTCCTTCACAGGCAGACATCACATGGATGTTGTCTGTGCCATATTAAAGGGCAGGGAGTGGGTGGCATCATTTCTACACCTGAGAACTCAACAGTGGGGTCTTGGCAGTTATTCAGCTTCCCTGCTGTTTAACACTTCTGTTTTCTGAATATTTTTTCTTTTCTTTGTGGATGGTCTTGTAGTTGGAGCACTTCCCTGAGCCTCCATCTCTCCGGCAAAACTGGGAAAGAATAGCATTCTCTGGGCTTCTTTTTTTTTCACAAATAAAATAAAATAAGATTAAATTAAATAAAAAAATAATAATTTCGTCCATCTATAAAAATTAAAAAAATCATATTTCTTCTCTTATTAGTCTGTTTCAGGTTGTTAAAAACTTAAAAAGTACTTTTTTTTTGGTATGACATCTAATCTATCAAGAGCACAAACAGATATGGGGATTCCTGATGCCCAGCACCAGCACAATGCTCATCATTAAACCACGTCCTCAAGTGCCACATCCACATTTTTGTGAACGCTTCTAGAGATGGTGGAATCATCTTATCTTATCTAGATTATTTCCTTCTGGGAAATAATATATGTTTTCCAGTTCCTTCTGGGAACTGGAAAATATAATAATATAAAATAATAATATAATATTATAATATATAATAATAATATATATAATAATATATAACATAATCATCCCTCTTGTGCACCCAATGGGGGGATGCACCTTCTGCCACAGGAGTTTCGTTTCCAAATTTTGCAATCCCTTTGTCAAAGGAATCTGTGGGAGTGCGCCAGAGCAAAAGATCTCTTATTATTATTGTTCTTCTCCTCCTTGTCCTTGCCTGTGCTTTGCAGAAACTTAAAGCACACCAGACTTTGACAAGCTTGGCTTTGCAGAACCTCACTTCTGAGCTGTCCTCCTCATTTAGGGTTAATGTTGTCTGCTATCCCAAATGTGCTGCTGTAGCCTTCTCCTACCCATTGGCACCAGTCTTTCAGGTACCTTACAGAGTACCCTGCTCCTGGTACTTCAAGGAACAGCAAACTAACTCCCAAAGATGCACTTCTGCCTCACTCCCCAGGGGCAGCAGTGCCCAGCCCTGGGTGTAAGACTCAGATCATTGTTTTCAACCTTGTGTAATGAGTTAATCCTAACAATGTCCAACTCACTTTAAAATCAGACCAAGGTATTTGCCTCAGCAAACTCCTGCAACAGCAGCTCCCGTAGGTGATGAGATGTGTCTGGGCATTTATTTTTCATTCTAAACTTGATGGTTTTAAATTTAACCTGATACTTATTCTCATGTGACAAAATAAAGAGGGTACAATGTTCAGTGCTTGAGAATTTTGACTTCCACAATCAGCTCCATTTTCATCTTCTTCTCATCAAAATAATTCCAGTCTTTGTCATGTCTTGTGTATTAATCCTAGCAGCTCTGTCCTAACTATTCTTTATTTTAATTTCTCATTGACTTCTTATTTGAATTTATTATTTCTTATTCTTATTTAAACATTTTTGACTATGCTATGTACCTCAAGAGAGAAGAGGATAAATAGAATGAACACAGATTTAATGTGTAATTATGGCATAATCCTGCTATATGGCATAAACCAGCTATCCTGATGAGTTTTTGGCATTCTGCTCTATCTTCATACAATGAAACCAAATAGTCTCCTTTCTTTTGTTTTTTTAAAGCTGCTGCTACAGATTGAGGTAAATCAGACACTGCTGACTTCTGGTACAGGTTCTTTTCCCTCAGAGATTGCAGGAAATTCAGGGCTTTTCAGATTATTTGAGCTATACAGTTAATCACTGATGATTTACATTCCTTTTCATTTAGCCATGCTCAGAGCTGTCTCCATCGTGCTGCTTACCCTCCCAGCGTGCTTAAATCCATCAGGTGAAGTATTCACCATAAAGTGAACTCATCCCAAGCTGACCCACAATCTCCAATGGGTTTTAACAAACCAAAGGGCACTGATTTTTTTGCCTATCTTTGCCATAATTTTCCATGACAAAATGTTTGGAAGTGCACTGAATCATTAATTTCAGGGGTGCCTCTGAAATACTGCTGTCTTCTTGGGTAACAAAATCCTGCCAGCATTCAAGCTACATATTCAGTCAAAAATTTCCTGTAAATGTGACTCTGCTCCCCTTTGTGAGTGCACCTTCAAGACTCATAGTTCAATAATTTTCTGTTTAGGCTCTTATTTGTTGGATGTAACCAAAAGATCCAGGTAGACAAACCTTTCCAGAAGAGATTTGATTTTGTTTGTGGTTTGTACTTGTGGTTGCTGTTGACATTTTCCATTTCCATATGGGGAATAAAGAAATCACATGATAATAAAGTAAAAACAACAAAAAAATCAAACTTAAACCATCTTCAGGAAGATTTTAACCAAGTCTCCTGGATGCTTCTGGGTGAGCCTTAGGATGATGTCAGAGTTTCTCTCGCCCCAGAGTGAAGGGACAGTTTCCAATCTCTCACATATTCCAACATGACTGTCCTCTGCAGCTTTCCCTGGATCCTTGGGACCATGCTTATGAGTTTTTGAGACACTCTTTGTGTTCAGTCTGGCCTGACTTAAGCTTTCAAAATCAAAGAACTAAATGGTTTACCCCAAAACGCGACCTTTTATTTTTTTTTAATTTGATGCAAAGGTCTTTAGTGTTAAAACACCAAGTATTGGGAAGAGTACAGTTCACATCTACTGCTCTGGACACGTCACCTTTACAAACATCTCCTCTTGTTTAAACCTTCAAGCTTGCTTTTATTGGCTCTGTGAAAAAATACGATTGTGAGAGTTTTAGCACCAATAGTAAAGGCTCATGGTCTAACAGCTTTTGAGGTGGTAAATACTCATGAGTGCTCCAGGCGAGCTGGTAAAGCTCAGTCCCCTCTCAGGAGAGGGTGAAATGAAGGCAGAGGGAGTTTGAGTGCTCAGGTACTGCTGATTACAGAGGCAGCCAGGGACATGGGGGAGGCTGAAACCAAAGGCTCCCAATCTGCTTTCAGAGAAAAAACAGTATTTCCTCTCAAATCAGAGTTTTCCCTCATGGAGAATCCTGTCTCAGCCCTGTTCAGATGGCTTGCATATGCCATGGGCATGATCCAGGCAATAAAGCTTTGTACTAAGCTACTGTCCAGATTGATAACTGTAAGGAGCATCTCATAATGACCACAACATGATTAGTCATGATACATGTGTGATACCCATACTCATTATTACTGGCCTCCAGAACAGCACTGCTGAGTCCTGCCAATGTGCTCAGTTTAGTATCTGGGAGAGACAATACTGCAATTACTGCCAAAGTATGCAGGAAAATTTAGCAGCAGCTGGTTGGGGATTCTGCAGCAGGCTGGCAATCAGGAGCACAGCAAAGCATGGCAAGGTAGGAGCTGCAAGGACTAACTTAGATTGTCTGGATTGATGCTTCATTTTAAATAGGTCTTTGGGCTTGCCCATTTATTTTAAATAGTTGTCTTGCAGAACAGGAGGCATGCATGGGGCACTGGCATGAAGAACACAACATCTGCACTGGAGCTGATGAAACCTATTTGGAAACAGCTACATCCCAATTTCATCCCAATATTTGATGTTGTTGCCCACTTATAAGGCAGAGAGAAATTTTCTTTTTTTGCTGTTGCACCCATTGTGACATTCAATTTCATGTACATCTTCTATGTCATGACACAGGGACACACGTGCCATTGAAAAACACAAAGGTACCTGAGCATCAGTCCTTGGAAAGTCTGGGAAAGTGGAATTAGAGCTCTTTCTAGCCATGCAGACTACCACAAACATGACAACATTTCCTTCCACTTCACACAGAGAGCTGAACTGAGTCAAAGACTGCAATCCTTTTCTTCAAAGGCAGTGTAAAGTTTCCAGATGGAAACACATTTCTGTTCTTCAAGGATACTGCTGCCCTGTGTGGGAGGAGTCCATTTTCCAGGCTCAGTTGCAGGAGATGAAGGCAATACACAGTAGAACAAATCTCTATCTCCAACAGAGAGCTTAGCACATGCCTTCTAAATGTCCCCTAAAAACACAGTAATATGTACATTTTGAAACTTCCAGAGTCCATCTGCTGTTGTGAGGAAATTTCCTCAACAGCAGCGAGTAACTGCAAAAGCAAAAGAGTTGTTAATTATACTGTGCACTTGGTTTTGAGGAGGTGCTCAATGTTCCAGTTGGTAAACATATTTCTGAGACTTGTGGGAAAGAACCTTTTGGTGAACCTTCATCTTGATGAAGATCT
>NW_005054495.1:1139944-1144795 GCF_000277835.1 Geospiza fortis | reverse complement strand
AGTCAAAGAGAAATGTAACATTGATGCACAAAATAATAAGGTTTTTCTTCTCTCTTTGTAGCAATTCCTTGACATTACTACATGTACCATTATGAGTAACCACCACACTCTCTGTTAATTGGAAATACCCAGGAATCTGTTCAGCCCCAAGGTACCAGCTCACATCCCCTGTGCTAAACAAGTATCCAAAAACGACCTAGCAGCTCCTTGCCAAGAGCATCTGCAAGTTCAAAAGCAAATAATCTGAACCAAAATAATAAGGAAAATTAATGGAATAAAAATCTGCTTAGGGCTATTAAACCCTGAGATAAATCTTTGAGTCAGATCTCTGAACCATGCTTTTCAGCTGGAAATTTTTACTTTCATCAACAAAGAAGAACACAAGAAGTAGTAGCTACAATGTACATTTCTCCTGTACATGAAATAGAGATAAAAAAACATAAATAATGGCAGTCAATGAGAGACAGATTTTTTCATTCTTCTACATGCTAATGCAAACCAATAAAACAGTATTTGAAAAGCAGCAAGGTCTACACAGCAAAATACAGCCAGGGAGTACCTGTGTAGTGTGCTAAGACATTTTAAGCATTATTTGAAGGGAAAAGAAGTAACCCTTAATCTGCTTATCCAGTGACACAGGAGTGTGGATGTGAGAGTGCTGAAGCCACAGACATCCCTGAAGTCATGACAGTCAGAGAGGGACATATCATGTCCTGAAAGAACATAACATCCAAGAATGATTTAGGCATATTGTGGGGAGAAAAATGAATGAGAATAGGTGAAAGGAAATTTAGTGACTGCTGGACTAAAGAAAATGTTGCTTTTGTAAAGGGTAAAATTCTGATTTTCCCAGTGCTCCTCTGGATGTTGCTATTTGTTGCAGATGAGCGGGCCTCAATTAAAGGAACTGAGCTCTGTTTGGACAGGCTTGTCTGCTCACTACAAGTTTCCTTCAGGATTAGACTCATTATTTGAATTTCTAGACCTTCAACAGTGCTATGTTCATAATGTGTGAAAGCAAATTTAACTGATTCAATTGGGAAAATTCTCCTTCTACCACTGAATTCTATGGACAAAAAGATCCTTGAAATGTATTTATCATAATATGGCACAAGTAGAACAAAATTTACCTGGTCTTTACTGAGCTTTGGATGAGGGACCTGTCAAAAAAAAAAAAAGCCAGATTATCACAAAAACATAATATTTAATCTCCAGATATTCTGTTTCAAACAGTGTAATTGAGTTCAATAGCTCCATGTTTATTATTATGGCCTATGCATAGAGATTAGCATAAAGAAAACTATGGGAGGAAATGTCATACACACACCCACACACCTATGCAAATACAATTATAATTGCCTCTGTATTTCACAGTAAACCTTTTATGAGAATCACTACGGCTATTCTGTCTAAAATAAAATCTGTTAGGTAAAAATGTTTGTAGCAGAACTTTGTTTTGTTTAGCATTAAACAGCCATGTCCAGCTGGGACTGTTGATGGAGCCTTGCCTGTGCACACACACGTCTATGTTTATCTATATCACACAACAAAGCTGGCCTGCTAAGCCCAGCCTATGCTTCAGCCACATTAAAAATTTCCCTAATCAGCATCCACTTGTTGCATTTCCTTTTGAAAGACCAAATCTCTCTGAAATGTATCAGAGATTTCTTGGTATCCTGTCACCCAGCAGGCCTTTGAGCAGCACTGCAAATCCCTGGAGGAAATGAACTCCTTCCATCCTCTCTCTGTAGCTGCATGGAGCCTTGCACAGGGGGCTGGGGTTTATTTGGGGCCCCTGGGTATGGCTGCCATACAAATGGGAGCTAAAAACAACAGAGCACCACAGATCCCTGAGATGCACTGGCTGTAAGGAGAAAAAGAAACCTGGTCCATAATGAGGATGTTGCATGACTGGTTGCATGTATAAATGCAGTTGAAATGAGAGGGTTTGATGAAGATCTTAGGTATGTCTCACCAATCTCAATCCGACTTTTCAGACAATGTCAGTATAAATAAATTATGGAGATTTGCGGAAAAATGACAAAGATTTGAGATTTCCCCTAAAGACAACTCACTGAAATGTGCCTATGAACTGCTACCTTATTTTTCTTTTTTTTTCCCCTTTTCTTTTTTTCTTATTCCTTTCCTTTCCTTTCCTTTCCTTTCCTTTCCTTTCCTTTCCTTTCCTTTCCTTTCCTTTCCTTTCCTTTCCTTTCCTTTCCCCTCTCCTTTCCTTTCCTTTCCTTTCCTTTCCTTTCCTTTCCCCTCTCCTTTCCCCCCTCCCCACCCCCCGTTCTTTTCTTGCCTCCCATGAATTTCCTGTTTATGGTGATTGGGCACTGCATCCTCCCCTCCATTGCACCACCTTGGACAAAGATTGTGTCCCATGGGATGAGGGTGGGTGGTTTTTCCACCAGCAGAGGCAGGATGAGGCCCATGGAGCTGAGTTCTGCTTCTCCCTTCTGGCACCATCTGCAACAAGGCACAGGGCTGGCCCTGCCTGCTTCAGGTGGGTGGAATTCCCAGGCAGGCAGGGGACGAGGCAGGGAACAGCCAGCCCCGTGGATACACCGCCATTTGTGTGAAAAATTCTCAGGGAAAATTCTTTCTCTCCCTCTCAGGCCCCTAAACTCTTTGTGAATGGGGCCAGTGCAACATGTGGCCTTTCACCTCACCCAAGAACCACTGCCAGACAGCCACACTCAGAGAATTGTTTGTTAATAGTCCAATTAGATAATTGCCATCTTTCACTCCTTTTGCTCTACATTTCCCATAAAGGAATGAATAAGGAGAGAAGCATGAAGAGGGCTTCTGCCCTGCAAGGTGACAAGAAGGACTGGAGCATGCTCTTTGCACAAGGCCATTTGCTTGAATTGAATCATTGTAGCCTAATCAATGGTCTTATTGGATTACTGGCTGTTGCGGTTCTCAAAGATATTGTAGCAGAGACAATGAAATAGCTAGAGTAAAACTTTTTTCTCCTTTAGTGGATCACGCAGTTGAGATTTTTCACGGGCTATCTCTCTCTCTCTCTCTCCCTCTCTCTCTCTCCTTCCCTCCCTCTCTCTCTCCCTCTTTCTCCCCCTCTCTCTTTCTCCCCCCTCCTGGATCCACTGCACACAAAGCTGGCTTTTTTTTTTTTTTTTTTTTTTCAATGAGCAGGCTCTGCGAATAGGTTCAGTGTTTGCGAAGGTGCAGAATTAGCAGACACACATGCATGCACACATACACACACACACAGAGGGAGAAGCACAAAAAGCAAGTATCGGGACTGAAATAAGGAGAGGTAGGAGTTTAAGATGGCTGTCTGTGGGGAGATGTGTTAACGAGGATTTCTGCTGGCCAAGATAACCTGCTTCCTTGGAGAGATCTGCTTGAAGGAAGAACTTTTTGGGTGTATGCGTCCTGGGGATCTGTTTGTTTGTTTACAATTCAGGGGGCTTTTTTTTTTTCTTTTTCTTCACCCCCCCTGCAACTGCATTTTTTCAGCCTTTCCTAGCAGCTTTATTCAGATTTATTTGGCGTGCTTGGGAGAAAGCCGCTATATAATCGGGAGGTCAAAGGCAGACTGAAGAAAGTTAATAATGGCTGCTAATGGTGCTAACAATTCAGGGTGAATCTTGTCAAAAGTTGTTTTTTTTTTTTCCCTCTCCCCCCCCCCTTTTTTTTCTCTCTCCTTTTTTTTTTTTTTTTTTTCTGGAAGTCTCAGTCTTTTGATTGTGTGTTTCCTGAAAGCAAGACCAATCATTTCAGTTTATTCACTGGCTAAACTCTACTTGATTGGGGACAAGCACACAAACCATCCATTACGATCTGATATATTATCCAAACAATTTAGTGTATTCATGAGGTAACCTAAATGTGGAGGCTGCAAAATTACCCGTAATCAATTGAAACAGCGAGTGCGCGTCCCTCTGTGTGTCTAACAACTACATGTCTCTGTAATAAGGCAGACATTAAATCATTTTAGAGTTGTACTGTTGAGTACCTGATCACTGGGCGCTCTGGGAAGCTGGACAGTCACATTAGGACGCTGGGACTGAGGAAGCCGCTGCTTTTCCAGTGGGATAAAACCCGATCTTCCTTACTCAAGGTGCTTTACAGATCCCCACCGATCTCACCCTAAGTCGTGCAATATCCAGCATAGACTTCGTCTTCTTCTTCTTCTTCTACTCTTCTATAATTTTTTTGTTATTGTTGTTGGCGCTTTTTTTTTTGTTGTTTTTTTTGTTTTGTTTTTATTGCACTACATGTTTGGGAAACAAGACAAAATGGACGTTAGATGCAGTTCAGAGACTGAAGCTAACCGGGTCTCGAAGAACGGACATAAAGAGGGCAAGGAAAGCAAAGGGTCTGAAGGAAATATTTCTACTTCTTTTTTGAAGGATCAGCAAGGGACTTTTTCTGCCTCTGCAGCCACGGAAGGTTGTAATAAAAGTAAATCTAGTTCGGCTGATCCGGACTATTGCAGGAGGATCCTAGTTAGAGGTATGAGTTTGAGGTGCTTGGCGAGGGTGGGGGAAGGTGAGCCGCGCTCACGCCCGGGAGATGGGGTTGATTTTGTCGCTTTGCCTTGGGTCTGGCCCTGGGTTAAAACCCTTTCCACGGCTGCCGGGGAGACACCCCGCTCCGGGCCGGGCTGTGCCCCGGACCCGCTCCCGCCGCCTTTATCCCGGGGAATTTCCGCCGGAGTCTCGGCGCAAAGTTAAGCCGCGGTTGTTGCTCCCCGGCGCTGCCCCGGAACGGCCCAGCCCCGCTCATTGTTGTTTTGTTTTTCCTTTCCTGCCCCGCAGCTTTCCCGGGGTGCCCGTCCCCGCGGGGAGCCCTCCGGGGCCGCGTTCCCTCGGGGGC
>NW_005054495.1:1138696-1139806 GCF_000277835.1 Geospiza fortis | reverse complement strand
TGCCTCCTCTCTCCGTGCCCGGCAGCCCGTAGGAAAGGGCTGTTTTAAAATAACCGCCAGCCTTAAAGGAATGACGAAGGGTTTTTTAATGATTACTTTTTAATAGTTATACGTTTAATTTCCCTCAATCTTCGTCCCTCTTCTCCAGGCTAAAATTGCTAAATCATCTTATTCTTACTCCCTCAAAAAAAAAACTATCTGAAGAAATTCAATTTTATTAAGGTGCGTTTTGGGGGAGGAGGAAGAGAATAGAATCAGAACAAAATATGTGGGAAGCAGGCCTTGAAAGCCAGAATTAATCCTTACGCCACTGGTTGACCCAGAGAAGGGTCAGACTAAAATGATGTGATTGTCTCTGATTTAAAACGTACCGAGGAGGTAAAATTACGGCGAGTAAAGTTGGGAAGGCTTTAAGGTAACCTGAATCTGGCTCTAGCTTGACAGTCGTGTTAATGAGATTTGTCCCGCTTTCCTTCCAGTCGGGGCTACCAGAAAAGTGAGGTTTCTGCGGGCTGGTTGGTGCCTTGGTTTCTTTCCCTCCCCCCCTCCTTTTTTTTCCCCCTCCTGTTTCTCGTTGCCAAAACCCCAAAGCGGCAGCGGCAGCGGTGCAGGGTGGGCTGGAGGTGTCCCCACGTTCACAGTGGCAGGCAGCCAGGTCGGGGCACTGCTGCCTCTAAAAGCTTCTTTTTTTTTTTTTTTTTTTAACTCTGAGAAACTTGTTATTAAAAAAAATAAGAAGAAGGGTTTATAATTTGGGATGGGGGACGGAATTTGTACGCTGGCTACCAGCAAGTCCTAGCCCAGAGCCCAAGGGGAACAAAGAGTAGCCCTGCACTCCAGGCACAAAGCCTGGCCTGAAGGATCTCTCTCCCCCCAGCTTCCCAGAGGGGCCGTGGGTGATGCCGCAGTGTCGCACTGTGAGTGCAATATATTCAAAGTAATTTTTAAATGGGCTGAGGGGATTAATTATAGAGGCCTGGGCCCCCATCGCCCCCTCCTTCCTTCTCTGTTGTGGGTGTTTTTCCTTCTGTGGGTGCAGTGGCCAGGTGCAGAGCCTCAGTCGCAGGGACCCTGCTCCATCCCGACTCGTGCCTCGGTCCTGAAGGCGCT
>NW_005054495.1:1136945-1137552 GCF_000277835.1 Geospiza fortis | reverse complement strand
CAAGCGGGATACAGGCGCTCAAAGTCGCAGGGGGAGACGGGCCCTTTCCCCCGGGGCTGCCGGGCTGGAGATGTTCGGCCTGGGCTTTCCTGGGTATGAGAGATCCGGGGATGGGGCTGAAGTTTGGGCCGTATTCTGAGTCCTTGTATGTCCGAGGGGGAGAATCGCTCCTCCACCCTCCAGGGCAGAAAGGCCAGGGACCGACAAGAGGCCTAAAACTGTGTGAGTGCGGGGAAGCATCCAAAAAGTCCAAACTTCTAAAGTCCGTTTTATATTTCCACAAAACATCATATAACAGTAAATTCCCCTGACACGATAATTAGCTTTTTTCTTTCCTTGCCGCATAGGAGTGACAAGTTCAACAGCTTGTAGGTTACAGAACCTGCCATGGGTGGGTTTTGTTGTGTTTTGGTTTGGTTTTGGTTTTGTTTGTGGTTTTTTCAGTAACCTCCAGAATTCCATTTTAAAGTTGAATATTATTTTAAATGATCTGGAGGTAGAGAGAGAGCGTCCAGTTTGGAATACGGGGAAAGAAGCTCATTGCTGCTGTTACCCCCAGGAAGGGCATTCGGAGCGGACAGCGGCTGCTGGGAGCCGCGGAGTGCCC
>NW_005054495.1:1117799-1135930 GCF_000277835.1 Geospiza fortis | reverse complement strand
CCTCCCCGTGCGCTCCCCCTGCGCCGCGGTCCGTCTGTCCGGGCGGGAGGGGCGATCGCGCTGCTTGTTCGTTCGGGAAGGAGCGCAAAGGGTCAGCGGTCGGGCGGAGGGTCGGCCGAGCTCCCTTCCATCGGCTTTGGCCAATGTCGAGCGAGGGAGCGGGATTTCGGAGAGAGGAGGATGGAGCTGCCAGGTGATGCCCGTTTTGGGGTGGTTTTTTTGTGTCTCCCAGACTCAGTGATTTCTAAGCACAAAGGTTTTGGGGCCCCACCTGTGGCCCCCGTTTACCCCCACACTCGCTGCACTACAGCCCCGAGCGAGCCCTTAGCACCAGTCAGGAAATCCTCCAGCAACTTTTCTTTTTCACGGTAAATCTTGAATGTGGGAAGGGCCGAAGCGGACTGAACGTACAGTCACGAATAGGGGAGACAGAAACCAGTGGCTGCAGAAATTTTGCATAAAATTGTCTCTTCCTTCGAGATAACACAACGTCCCCCCCCTTTTTTCCCCTTTTTTTTTTTTTTTTTTTTAATTTGAATTCCGATGGGCCTGTCCCGCGGAGCTTATCTGCAAAAACAAGTCTGCAGATAAATCATGGAACTCACAAATGTATTTGTATCTAGATCCGTTGCGATCATAATTTTAATTTTTATTGCTCTATTTGATTTTTCCAAATAATTTCAATGTTCATCTAAACACAAAAAAAACCTGTAGCCTTCCTTCCTCCTAAAATAACCCTCTCGCATATCGCTCACACTTCATTTAAAACGAACGTAAAATATAAAAAGCGTATCTTTTATTGTTATTTTTGTACTTTAAAACACATCTATGTAACAAACTTTTTTTTTTTTTCATAATTCTTACTGCTATTTTCTCCACAAACATATGTATTTCACCTTCTAGTACTCTGGATCGAATATTTTCTGTTCAATTTCGGTACTTGAATTTGCCACAAAAGGGATGCTGTACTTAGATAGTTCTTTGGGGGAAAAAATTATTTACTTTGGTTTTAAGTTTCTTTTCTTTTTTTGAACTTTAACACATGGCGTTTACAAACTGTATAAATACGTGCCACCAAACTGTAACCAAAAAAGAAAAAAAAAATTACAAAAAGTGGAATGGTTGCTGTAGAATATAGAATTAACTATAGACCAGAACTGGACAGGAGCTGGATGAAAAGAAAATAGTAATTTTATTGTAAATTATTTACGTCTGAAGTTTCTAGGCAACTAGTCGAAAAAATAATGAATGAATCGAGCGCTGAGCCCTTGCTACTAACTTTTGTTCTGAATGTTTTGGATATTTGGATGTTTTGTATTTATGTGGTGAGAGTGAAATATATTATATCTATATGATGACGGAATTAGGTGTATTTTCGTCTTATATTTGTAGCACCCAAATTGCCTTCATTTACACATGCACTGAAAAAAAAACCAACAAAAAAACCCAACAAAACCCTATCCCTACTTAACCTGCCTGATTTTTACTTTTTTAAAATTAAATTTAATATTTCATTTTGAGCGGGGGGCTGTGAGATCCACTTCCTAGAGGGTGATTTCCCTCCTGGGGCAGTTTGGGGCATTGCCAGTCCCGCGCTCGGCTCCGACCCAGCCCTTGCAGCTCTCCCTGGCCCGCGGGGCCGATCCCCACCCATGCCCGTGTCTGTGCCCGTGCCCGTGGTGCTGCCGGTGTCCCGGAGGTGCCCACCCTGCCAGGTGCCACCCCGTGCAGGGCACTGCTCACCTCCAAACCTCTCCGGGCCAGGCAGGCACTCCTGGCTGCACATCCGTGCGTGTGTGACAACATACAGATGTACAGGCACACCTAAATACACCGGCACAGCTTGTGTGCACAAATACAGATATTTAGAGGGGTTTTCTGAGCAGCTCGTGCTTCCATTCTGATTGGCAGCCCAGCCCTGAGGGTTTTTACTGGGCAGGCAGTGCAGGTTTCCAGGAGCCCCTCAGTGCCCTGGCTCCCCAGGCCAAGCCACCTGGGCAGGGTGGCACCTGTTGTCCCCATGCCTTTGCCCTGCCCTCAGGTCCTTCTGTGGTCTCCACTGGGCTCTGCCATGAGCCTGTCCCAGCCAGGGCAGATGCACTGCTCCAGGTTAGGGGGGAAGGATGCAGTGGTGATGCTGATTTGGTTGTTTTTTTATGAAGAGTGTAGAAATGATCTGGGGAAGGGCACCCAGGGCGAAGGAGGGGATCACAGGTGACATTCGAAAGAGGTGACACTGAAACTGCTGGTCAAGACTGGAAAAATTCAAGGGGAGGGCAGGGAAAAGTGTTGTATTAAAAAGAAAAGAGCTGAGTGTGACAGAAGAGATCTGCCAGGGAGATCTGGAGGGAGAGGGTGGTTTTCAGTTTGTGCCTTGCCTGGACTGCACAGCGTCACCCACAGCCCCGCACGAAGAGGGGAGCCCTGGCCTGGGCTGCCTTTGCCAAGGAGGGAATTTTCATCACTCAAACCCTCCCTGGGCTCCCCTGCCAAACGTGGGGCTGAGCTGTGAGATGAATTTGCCCTGTCTTGCAGGACCTTCCTGCAGCTGAGATGGGGCCATTTCAGTGCCCAAATTCGCTGCTGCGTTGTGAGCCATGGGAACAGCAGCACAAACGTGTTCTGACAGAGCTGGCTCAGGTGCCCTCATCTAAAAAGAGGATTTCACTGCTCCTCTGTTTAACCAGAGACTGCAGGAGCATTCCTGTCCCTTCACACAGGTGCCACGAGGCTCTTTTTCCCTGGTTGCTGGCCTGATCTCAGTCTCAGGGCTGGAGCTGTGGTCAGTGTAATCTCTTTGCTCCTCTTGTAAGGCAGTTTAAGCCAGCATCAGGCTAAATTGCTGACACAATAGCAGAAGCCCTTGTTTTACAGCTTTGCAGCCCTCAGTATACATGTGAAAAGCTAGACATTTTTATTCTTATTACTATTATTATTAATTATTTCTGAATATTGAAAAAAAAAAGGATGTGCCTTGAAGTGTGAAGGAGTCTTGTCTAAGCATTCAGGTGAAATAAATACTTCAGGAAATTTTAATTTCTTTTTTTTTTTTTTCTTGTGTCCTTTAAATTCCACCTGTCCCACGCCTGTGTCAGGGGCTGCTCCTGAGCTGGGGTTGGAGCAAAAACCAGAGGTTTTCCAGTCCCATGCAGGGCGGTCACAGTCCTGTTCCAGTCTCTGCTTGTGACTCAGGCCAAAACCTTGGAGCCCCACAGGGAGGGAGGCAATCGGTCATTTCCTTTAAAATTTTCAGCATTTCAAAAGCACAGGGTCCCTGAGAGCTAAAACACCCTGCTTTCTACAAAACAGACATATAAAATATATTCATTTGCATTTCTGTAAAAAAAAAAGAGGGAATACCACCTGTGTCATTGCCTAGGACAAGTTAAAATTCATTCATACACATATCTACATACACAGTGAGGCTGAATATAAGAGCTGGTTTGGTTTTTGGTTGGTTGGTTTGGTGGTTTTTTTTTTGTTTGTTTGTTTTTCCAACTACACCAAAGCCGTTCTGAAGCTGTGTGCTGCCCAGAGACACTGCTTGCTTGTTTGCACTGAAATGCTGAGTTTCATCCTGCTAGAGCAATGAACACAAGCCACCTTCCTGAAGCTATTTGCTGCCAAAAGGTTTAGCTGCATTTCTTGCTGTATTTTTATTTGTGGCCATCACTGGGGCATTAGAGCTCAAACAGAGAAATATTTGGCTTATGCAGAGGGAGCATGTGTGAATGTGAGGGGCAGGAATATTCAGTAGGAAAGCAAATAAACCAAGTAGAAATCTATATCTGGCATGAATTTTTAAATGAAATCACAGAAGGATTTCTATGGCAGGTGGACTTCTCCAAACTTTCCCTTAGCAGCAGCCACACACAGAGCTTAGAGTGAGCAAGGATTTACAAAGATGGAGTGCAGCATGGGCTATTTAAATTTCTCCATCTGAACTCAAGGAATATTTTCACAGGTACATGGACAATATGTCTTTTCCTGTGGCTCTCAGGAAGGAAAAGCTCCCAGGGTCAGCTCCAGAGCACCCAGGGAAAACACAAAACAATGTTAGCCAGGTACACATAGGGAAAAAAGGAATCAGTGTATTTAGAGGATTTTTTCAAAAGCAATTGCCCACCCACTTAACCATAGACCCTGCTTTTTTTGCTGCTCCTCCATATCCCTCATGCCAGGGATTAGTGCAGCCTCTGACCACTCTGTCCCCATTTGCAATCCTGTCATCAGCCCAAGGTACATGACCTTGTGACATGCAAAAAAGCACACGAGGTCTCTGATTAACTTCAGAGTATTTAATTACTTTTAAGGAAAGAAAAACACTTCCAAAGAATAACTCTTGAGCAGAAGCAAGTCACAGCCACCAGCAAGTGTTTAACAAAATTACCAGGGAAGGTAAAATTAAATCAATGGATGTGATGCTGTCTATGCAACAGCCACAATATAAACTGTGACCCTGGGCCATAGCTGTGGCCAAAGTGCTGGCTGGCAGGGGCTGGCCTGGAACACTTCTGACTCTCTCTAACAAGCACTTTACTCCCATCTTTCTGCTTCTTATAATTGCTGAGCAACTTAAGCATGGTATTTATTTATTATCTTTCTATATGTAGTTGTTAGTGCTCATGCTGTTCTTCATCTCTGTGTGACTGATTCTAGTTTGCATATTAAGTCTTAAACTTTTTTAGTGGAGTGAGTTCCACAGTCAGTCACACACAGAACAAAAATTATTATATTTTGTATATGTTTTCTACTTTTTGTTGACATGAATTGTCCTAAGTTCTGTCATTAGAAGTAGCAGAATAGATGTTCCCACCTTCTGCAACCATGTCTTTTTTAATTCTTTTACCATGTTAACTTTTGTCTCCTTTCTCATGAACAATCAAAATAATTTTAACTTATTTTCATACACAGTTCTTGCAAACTGTACTTAATATAACTGTTTGCCAAGAGGTGCTGCCTTTTTTTTCTTATTCTCTTTTCTTAGTCTTATTCTCTCTGTAAAAAAAATAAATTCCCAGAGCTTTTTTCTCTTCAGCTATCTTCAACCCATTCTTCTGTTTGATCTCCCTGCTGTGAGCAAGAATGAAAACATCACACCAGTATAAGGATTTGCCCAGAACACAAACCTTTACTTGGCACTTGGTGTCATTGCCAATGCAAGAAAACTGGATCACAGGCCTCCTCTGCTGAGATGCCACAGCCTGGGTGAATAAATTGGTTTTTTATGTTTCAGCTGAAGCAGAAAACCACGGAACCAGATGTAGGAGGGGGAAAATAAAAGAGTTCAATCCAGACAAGTTGGGCCCACAAAGTTTGTCACAGAACCAGGCACACCTACCTGGCAGAAACCTCTTCTTACAGCTCTCACAAATGAGTGGTTTGGCTGCTTAAAGAAACACCACCAAAGGTATGGGCAAAAGCGGGGTTTAGTATGAATTTGTGGAAATACAACTTGACAGAGTTTGATGGCAAGGTTCACTCTACTATTTACTACACGGGTTGAAGCATAAAAAGGAAGATCAAATTAGAAGCAATTTGAAATTATTTGTATGGAATCTGGGAATGCAAAAGCAGGTAAAAGTGTAAAGGATATGGATGCAAAGATAAGGGTGCAAAAGGGTTTAGCAGCACTTAATCATTGAATTCTTTAACATTTACAATAGTGATTCAGTAGGGCTCACTACAACAATGGCTTAACCATAGATTTGAGACAGTTACATTCATACCATAATCAATTCACAGGCACACAGGTAAAATTATGTGTACACTGGTTTCTATGGGTGTAAAGGTTCCTATCAAACGTTCCCCTCAGGTTCAGTGAAATACTCACACCAAATCACCAATACTCACACCAAATCATCAATGCTCACACCAAATCATCAATGCTCACACTTTGCATTTCCTGACAGGCAAGGGTTTCACTCTGAGGAATGTAGGGATGTGGTGGGGTGGGGAATCAGCCTCAGCCTTGTTGTCAGAGATGGTTCCTTGAGTACCACAGGCTTGGCTTGGGAGCTCTGAGAGGTGCCCCAGTCACAGGGAGGTGCTGGTGCAGCTGCTGCAGTCCAGGAGAACTCAAAGGGTCTCACTTAGGACCACCATTTACAGGGTCACAAGATGACTGACTTTGGCCATCAGTAGGTTTCCCTCCTGACCATAACCCAAGCCAATAATTGCTGTGCTTTTTTTGCAGCTTCCCAGAGTGCTGTGACAATGGTACCATTCCACCCAGGCTACAATTCACACTGGTGCCACTCCACTCAGGCCACAGCCCAGGTAAGAGGTTTACCAAGGTTACAAAGGCTAATTGCTTATGCTTTTTTTCCCGCCTTCTTTGGGAAGCTGATGTTTCTGGCACTTTCCACCTCTACCATGCAAGAGCTCCTGGTACAACCAGGGAGTGATTTATGGCTGCACTGGTGTGGTCAAGGGACACTTCATCCCTCAGCTGGTTCCACCAGGGTTTATCAGGAGCTTCTGAGGTCACAGAGCAGGCCCAAGGATGAGGAGGGTGGCAGATGCACCACCACAACAATCCAGAAGCACATCACCAAAGGTGCATGAAAACCAGTCTGTGAGATGGATGGAAAACCAAAGGGAAACTCGTTTTCCAATTTTGTCTCAAAAATTTAAAAAAATGAACATGAATTTAAATTTTTCCTAAGGCTGGTATCCTTTACATATTAGAAGATGTTTTTATTAGTCTAGCTTGCACAGGGATGAATCCAGGAAAAATTTGTAAGGGAAACCTTGCGGAGTTCTTGTTCTTTCAAATTACCTTCCACATTTTTTTTCTTCTTACTTTAGTGGACAAAAAGTAGAAGGAGATTCATCCTGGCCAGCAATGAGTTGGCAAATCATGAGCTCTGGATTCAGATTGGATATTGGGAAGAACTCCAGCCAGGACACAAAGGAGAGAAAAAAGTTACTGAGGTCGTATCTGGCTACAAAAATGCTGTTAGAGAGAGAAGCAAGTGAAGGACAACCTGGTGTGTGTACAGAAGCATGGAAGGATGTCCTCATGGCTTAATTCAAAAGCCATGAAAATTAAGAAGAAAAATTAGGAAAATTAAGAAGACAAATTCTCATTTTTGCCAGAATTTGTCCGATTCTGAGAGCACTGTTAGTCATTGGCCAGTGAGTTTCTATCTGCTCTCCCTCTGAAATGAGGATGTTGATGCTCATCTAAACCTATTCAGAGGGAGGTCTGAGTGTCAAGTACAAGTGTACTGAAATAAAGTTGAGGCAAAATTGTGATCAAAAATTTGACAGCCACCATAGTTGACTCCAATTCAGTGTTAGCACTCATTGCCTCTTGTTAGCCCTGATCTTTCTTCCTTTCTTTATTTTCTTGCCTGGTCTCTAATTTAAACCTCCAAAGGGTGTCTACCACTAGACAGTTATAATCTCCTTGAGGCCTCTAAACAATTTCATAAACCAAATCCTAAATGGAAATTAGAAACAGGCAGGAGAGTGAAGTGTCTGTTGCCATAAAGAGCTAAGGAGGATAAATAGCCAATCCAAGGCATCCTGAGTGCATGCTCCAGGATAATCTCTATATTTCTCTGGACACAGCATTGTGAACATCCTCAAGATCAGCTGATTACTGAGATGAATTAGCAAATAAGAGCCCATTACATCAGGTGTTGAGGAGGACTTTAATTGTGCTCAGGCTCCAAATGGGAAACTTTATACTGTGTCACAGCTGTTAAAACAGCAGAGCCTTATGGAAACAGTCTTGGATTACTGGCCCCATGGAGTGAAACATTTTGAATGGAAGGGATTATGCTTATTATTTCTCAGTGCATTGTGTTTTCTTAGATGTTTGTACTGTCATTATTATTATTTACCAAGTTAGTTGATACATACACATGCTTAATGATGTTTGCATGTATATTTAATACTTTCTTCACTGGTGTAATTTGAGTGTGATCGTAGGGAAAATAACATGAGATACATGAAATAGTTGCCCTTTGTTAAGATTAAGATCCTAAGAAACTTGGTGAGTTTGCTTCTTATCCACTTGCCAAGTGTCCTACTGCATTTTACCTGCTGAAATCAGATCCTCAGGTAGAGTTTAAATGGAATTTGGTGAGAAAATGTCACCATAGAGGGACTGCCTTCAGTCTTAGTATAGACCATTTGTGTTCAGAATAAATTTCTGTTTTATCAGAAGAGCCAAGTGGGGAAAAACCCAGAGTAATTGATTAAAACTTTTATACATGGAATTTGTCTGTTGCAAAGGGAAAGCACCAGACTTGTAAGTTGCATTTCCAGTTCATCTGTTATTCTGTATTTCATTACAAATATGAGCTCCTGAAGCTTCTGGGTAGAGATATGGCAACCTGATTTAATGCTCCTCAGGGAAATGCCTTGGACTCTGTGCACAGACTTTCATAGAAGAAGGGCTAATTTGTGTATATAAAAGAAAAAATGGCCATCTAATAATGTAGTAAAAACTTTTCTATTGCACATCTCAAGTTTCTTAGAAGCATGTTCAATGCTGAGAACAAATATGTGAAGGTTATTTGAGAAGAGTGGATAAATGTGGAAAAGATGAAAAATCAATGAATACAGTATTTATCATGAAACACGGTTATAAAAAAGGAACCAAGTAAAGAAGAAATATTTTCAGTCCGTTGGAAGATGCTCAAATCCAGCTGCCCAGGTATGTCTATAGAAATTTCTCCCTGCAAATAGGAGTTTTAAGCATGTATTTACTTTCTATGGGCTCTGTGGGCCAGTAAGCACTGTTTCTGTGCTGAGATGGTGCTACTGCCTCAAAACTTCATGAGCCAAACTTTGCATCCCTCTGGATATGATTAGTATGAAACATGAGGTGTGAGCTTTATCTCTATCTTTTTATCCACAGCTAAGGCAATTGTTCTAATGTTCTAGCTAAATTTTGGCATGTTGTTTTCAGACAATCGGACACATGAATCAAAGAGGGAAAATACAATGCAATGCTCCAGAGCACCAGCTTAGCCAGAGATGCCTCAAGGCATAAAAATTTCAGGCAAATGGTCTTTTTCTGCAAGAGTGCCCTAAGCACCACTGACGCTATGAAAATGAATTAACAGAAATATCAATACAATTCCTTTTATGTGTAACTGCTCATGTTCAGAGAGGAACCTGACAAGGTCTCTGGTGTCAAGATGACCCTGAGATGTTAGAAAGTCTCTTTTTTCCCAGCCTCAAGGCTGAAGAAGAAGACAGGATTCCTTGGCTCTCGTTCTCAAGGTTGTTTATTTTTTCTTACCTATAACATTCTTTCTCTGACCTGCTGAGATCTGTCCAGCAGGTCGGGTTGAGGCACACTGACTGCCTCAGGGCAGTGTTATCTTTTTATACTAAGAACTATGTGCACTTTATTTACAATAACTTCCCAATACCTATCACCTATGTTAGACAGTCTGTCTCTACTCTAAACCAGTCCAAAAGTGCCACCATCACCCAGAAGATGGAGGACAAGAAGAAGAAGAAGGACAGAACTCGCCCAGGTTCCTCCATCTTGCCTCTTGAACCCCCATTCTAAAAAACACCAAAATTCTAATTTTCCATCCTGTGGCAAATTAACTATCATTCTACTCAAACCCTTGTGGCTTGTAACTCCTCACACAAAGTTGGTAATTGTTGCCATGGGTTAAAATCGAAGGCACAGGTGGTTTTGACTCCGTGCCAAGATCTCAGAGCCCCCTACAAGGGTCTCGAGTCCTCCAGGGCAGTCAGAGGGATCTCCTGGGTTCTGACAGAACCGATGCACGCCCAGCCGTGCTGGTGTGGGACTCGCCTTGTGCCCGATGGAGGCAGAGCCTTCTCTGCAGGCAGGGCCGGGAGCTCCGGGGCCGCTCAGCACCGCGGACAGCGGCGGCATCACCGCGGGGCCGGGACGGGAACGCGGGCGGGGCTGCGGGAACGGGACCGCGGGGGGAGAATCGCTCCCACCTCTGCAGGGCAGGTCTGGCACCGACACCGGCACAGGAGGGAGTTTAAACGAATAGATCTGAACGTCTCACAAAATGCGGCTGTAATTTAAAGGCAGGTCTTGATAAAGCCAAAATGACAGGTCAGGGATGAGGTGCCATGTCATGAATTTCTTTAATCAAGACAGATAATTCAGGAAAGGCAAAATTGTTTCAAATGAAAGACTTTGTTGCTGCAACTCCCTTTTGATACCACAGTGCACACCTTCCTTTGGCAGGTTTGCCTGCTGGGTTCAGCCCTACAGCTCTAACCACAGAGAGATCTTCTTCCTGCAGGTTTGTATGCTGAGCATGATGCCACAGGTAGGAAATACCCCTGTGAGCAGCTGGAATCAGCTGTCCCAGCTGTCCCCCAGCCTGCTCACTGGTGGTGTGGGCTGAGGAGCAGAAAAGGCCTTGATTCTGTGCAAGCACTGCTCAGCAGTAACAAAAACATCCCTGAATTACAGACACTGTTTTCATCACACATCCAAACTATGTCCCACATCAGTCCCACATCAGCTACTGTGAAGAAAATTGAGTCCACCACAGCCAAAGTCAGCACACCATGTTTCACAACCTCCATATAATCCAAACGTACATGAAATACAATTTTGTCTTGTCACAGTTAACAGGAGCAAGATTATTTCCTTGACATCACTTAAAAGATATTTCTAAGATCCATAGGTGATCAGGATCCTTATTTAAAAGCATTAAATTCTCTTTCCAGAACTATGGTTGCATGTCTGGCAAACATCTGTGAGAAAGTTCAACATTACAGAAGTTCAGTGGGGACAGAATGTGCAGACCTTGGCTGGTAATCAGAGAGCTCCACTTTATTCATTTGCTTTCCCTTTCCATTCTGCTCCCACTCTTATTTAGTTTATCTGTAAAATTTGCAGGTAGAAATTCTCCCCTGCTGTGCATTTGCATAATTAGGCCAATCAATAAGCACTTCTTTCATATGAATAACAATAATAAATAGCTTTGAATACTGTAAACAGTGGAAAGTCTACAGCCACAAGTTCAAACCCTTTAAAGAACTGTAATGCTAGTTTATATTAAACTCAAGATAAATGATAATTTTCTACCTGATCATTTGTTTTCACAGTTTAGAGGGCAGATATATTCCTCTCTAGATGAATGTGAGTACATTAGCACTATAAAATATTCCTGCTAATACCTGTGGGACTATTTATTGAAAAAAAATATTCCAGAGTTCACCTATCTAGAGCATCCAAGAAGTATAATATCTGGATATATGTAAACACAAATATGCTTCTTCTAAGAACAACCTGCACTCTGTAGGTAATTGGTGTGGATATGCAGATAACACAGAAAAAAATTCAGTGGCAGAGGAGATTTGGTAATGTCTGTTCAGGCTAAAACAGAGAGTATCCCAACAGAAAAGCAAATCCAGGAATCAATCTTTGGTGTAAAGCTGAATCTTTTTTCATTGTTACTCTGAAATTTATTGCTTAAGATTTAAAAGAAGAGACTAACCTAAATATCCAGATCAGGGGTTTTGTGACATTTTCATAAAGAACTATCAGGTGTTTCATTGCAAGTTCTTGATGTGTAAAAATCAAGAGGTGACAAGTACCAGAAAAAGAAGAAAAACCATTCAAGCTATGTAAAATAAATATGTCTGCATCATAATAAGAGGACAAGGGACTTCTGTACTTTCAAGGTGTGCTTTGGTGGGTGGTAGTATTGTGGGCATTACCCGAGTGTGTATGGGTTAATATTGAGTCTATTAACTCTTGGTAGTCTGGGATTGGAGATGAACCAAAAATATATTTTGCAACAATGCTAAGAAGGCAACACTTTCAGTCTTGATTAATTCAAGAGTTAATCTACTGGTGAACTCCTGAATGAATTTTCCAGAACTGGTGAGTTTTTTACCACAAAACACTGCAGGACTTCAATTCCTTCCATAGCTAGAACTGTGTTCAGTTGCTAATTAATATAATGCTACTTGGTCTACGGTGTTATGTAAGAAATATTAATCTCCATGCACACAGTGTGCTTTGAGAGAGGGAAAGGGAATAGCACAGGCAGCACCACGTTCTCATGAGTTATCTTGCAAACAACCATGTTGAAAGGACTCAACAGCAGTATTTTCTAAAATTATAGGGAAAATAGAGATGTCCTTAACTTAAAGGAAATAACTTACCAGCCTCATATGACCACCTGTTTTTTTTTATAGGGAGAGTAAAATTTTAAAAAGAGAAGCTTGAAAATCTCTCTGTGGAGAACTCTACCCTGCATCACAGAGATGCATTGCAGAAGGCTGGAGACAAAGCAAAGGATTTTGAAGACTTCAAGTACAAGACACTGTTTAGTCAGTACTTAACAGTGGGGCATGATCCCACAGCCCCACTTACCACAAACTCTTGCTGACTGTATTTGGCAGCATAAGGCCTTTGAGGTCAGGGTGCTCACTTTACAGTTTTGCCCTTGGAGGCTCAGAAGTAAGGAAGCATTTCAAACCTTGAGCTTCAGAAAGAATTTAAGAAATGCACAAGAGAGCCAACTTTTAAATGAACTGGAAAGATTTTATGAGGACAGAAGATCAACAAGTGACCAGGACTCCAACTGTGAAAGAAAATGTGAGAAACAAGCACCTCTTCTAGTGTGAAATTGGTCTAATTCTTGGGGCCTTTAGAGTGGCAGTATCAAACAACTGGCCAATATCGTGTACACTTTCTGCCATCCACGTGGCACCAAGTCCATTACCACACTCTGTGAAGCAGTCCAACCTGCCACAGGTTTGTTTAACCCCTCATTTCAAGGTGGAGATGGAGATTTTCCCCCCTCACCCACAGCTGAATGTGTCTTAATGCACCTGGAAGCCAGTCTTGGCATGCACCTCAGTGCTGCACACAAGCAACTGCAGGAAAAACCTCATCCAGTCAGGGGCTGAGTGAAGTGGGGTTGCAGGTGCACCTGATCTTAAAGGGGGTTTGAAAGAGAGGTGAGGACAGAATTTTTCATAGTGCTGGTACAGATACAGCAAGGGGTAATTATTTTAAATATACTGAATAATTTTTTTACAGTGAGGGGGGCCAAGCAGTGGCACAGGTTGCCCATGGGGATGGTGGGTGCCCTGTCCCTGGAAACATTCAAGGCCAGGTTGGATGAGGCTTTGAGCAACCTGGTCCAATGGAAAGTGTTCCTGCTTATTCCAAGGGGGTTGGACTAGATGGCCTTTAAAGAGCCCTCCCAACCAAAACCAGTCTGTAATTTTATGGCTGCTGGGTGGTGGCTGTATTGGTGGGCAGGTAACTACAGCTGTTGCTTGAAAGAGGCATCTACCTCAACACAGCTCCAAGCAAGCTGCTGAGCTGTTGATCACCAGCATGGGGCTCACAAAAGCTGTGAAGGCTGGCCCACCATTTTGGATATTTAGACATCAGGTGTATTTGCTGGTTTTTATTCGGAACATCTGACAATGCATTTTGAGGGGTTTCTAGGTGTGACTAATGAAACAAACCAGAGTTTTGTCAAACCCAGCTGTGAACGGTGCTTCACAGATCTATCATGCTTTTCACCCTGCCCTGCTTTGCAGCATCACCTGGAGGAAAATGTGTCCTGGGTTTGCTTGCTGGATCTGTCAGTACTCCCAGCCTGTGCTTGTGTTATTGAGAATTCAAACAAATGTGCTACTGCAAGATATCTTGACAGTGAAAAATGCAGTCTGTAGATAACTCCTCCCAGCTCCTTCTAGTCCAGCTGCTTTTACTGCTTCACTGAGAGCATGCAAGAGGAACACTTTGAGGTGTGTGTGAGTGACTGTGTCTCTCTCTGCTGGGCAAGGCAGGTAACACTGCTTCTCAGTAAACAGACACAGATTTGTTGAACCACTGCTCTGATGCCCTTGCCAATACCAATTCCTATCAGATCCCAGTCCACAAAGCCATATTGATCATCTTTCTAAAGAGTGGCATATCCACACTGATATTGTTGAAGGAAGGAGGAACATTTTTTTGAGAAGGGGTATTTCAAGGCAAATAAGCCTCCAAGGAGCATTCATTTTCAAATCAGTAACACACAAGTATGGCTAACTCACAAAACAGCAGCCAGTTATATATACAGATTTCAATGAGGCTTTTAGGAGAAACAATGGGGCTGGTTTTAAGGGTGGTTGGCCTGCTGAAGTGCATTTCTCTGAACAGATACAATGCTGTAGTGCTGAATGGATTCAATAGTGCTGTCTCAAACATGGCCAGGAGTGTCTGGAAGTGGGTGGAGGTAGAAAGAGCTACTGGGACTCTTCTTGTGGTTGGCTCAGGCTGCCTCCTCCAACCCTTTCTTTGCCCTGGCAGGGGCCATGGTTTCCTTCCCCTTTCCCTCTGTGACAAGTGTCCTTCTCTGCATGAACAATCCCCATCTGGAAATAATAGACTGAAATTTTTAAAAATGTGGGCTTAAAAAATTCAGGCATAACTTTGTCTGAACAAGATGTCTGGGTTGCAGAAGGCTCTCCTAAGGGAACTGAGTATATCTTGGTACCTCGGCTGCTTGAAACTGGGAAGGAAAAATACATACACGGATAGAATATAATGTAGGAATCAATCCTGCCTTGGCCTCTGTAAGGAAAACAAGTGACCTTAATGATCTATTCTCTCTCTAGAGCACTCACAGGGAAAGCCGTGCTCGCTCCAATTCAGCTGTGTGCCCAGCACATAACACAATGGACCTCACTCCTCGGGAAGCTCTAAGTGCCACTGGAATAAAAATAAACAAGTCCTGCACAAGATGGTGAGGGCACCAGCAGCCTACAAAAAGCAGCTCTTGGGGGCCACACAAAGTCTGGAAGTGGGGGGTTGTGCAGCAGGAGAATTTACATAAGGAAATTCACTTCCCTCGTTGAAAGATACACTTCAAAATGCATGCCTCCCTTTTTGCCAGTACAAATTTCACGTGCACATTCCTATCTATGTCAAAATAGAAACACAATGACTGCAAGCTTATGGGTGACACCACTGAACAATGCCATAAAATGCAAGACATGAGACAGAAATACATAAATAGCTGCAGGCCATGATCTGCTCTCAACTGTTTATGTGCTGCTCCATTAATACTAATAGGAGTTAAGTGTGCAGAATAAAGCGACAGCTATTGCCCCTCAGCTCTGCCAACAGTCCTTAAGGTCCAGCCAACACTTCTTGGTGCTACACTGCCACTGGACTCTGGGGAACAGCACAGTCCATCTGCTCTAACACCATGTGGGCTGTTTTTAGGATTCCTGTCTCCAGTCTCACTATGAGCTGTTGTAACGTGAAAGCAACAACCACAGTAATAGCACAATCCTGGTGTGCTCATACCTTTTTTAGGAATGGAATACTTTGTCAGAGCTTTGAAACTGAAAATGGTAGTAAAAGGCAGATTTGGGTGTCCTGAAAAATGTCCTTGAAATTTTTCAGCTGAGAAGCCTCAGACAATACAGGTATAGGACTACCATTGGTAGTATTATATCCCAGTCATCTCATGGTTTAGGGGTTTTCTGGGGGACGAATGGTAATAACTGTTTTTCTTTTTGGTGACATTGTCCATTACCTCTCTGGCTTCTGAGAAGGAAATTACAAACTCTGCAGGAGCAGCCTTGGGATAGTCTGCCCTCCAGGCAGTAAAAGAAATGACAAAGTAAAAGAAATGACAATGATCTATTGTACTGGATAGTTCTCAGGATGTGCCACTCTCTCCTTACCAAAATTCTAAAAGCCAGGCAGCTAAAATACTCCCAGTGGCACAGAGATGATGTTCAGCTAACCTCTCCTTCTAGTTACTCCTCTGTTCCTAGTCCACATTTTCCAAACAATTTTCCAATGAGTGTTGAAATAAATTTTTAAATACAGCTCACCTAAACTTCACTGCTGGAGTTTCTATCAACTTCAGACACATGGAATCAGGCCAACTGCAAGAACTTACCACCATGTGAACCACTTGAAGCTTTTATTCCTCCTAAGGTTCAAAACACATAAGTCTGTGTTCACACATGCAGAAAAAAGAATCTTTTGTCTGATCCACCTTAGAAGAGATCACATTTGGATTTTTTGCACACTGGGCTATCCTTGCTCTGCTGCAAGCTCAGAGCTGAAGCAGTGTGGGAAGGAGGTTGCCCTGCTGCTCCCTTTGCTGGTTCTGGGCTTTGCTAGCCCCAGCTCAGCCCCACACCATCACAGGCCTTGCAACCTTAGATTTTTATGCAGAAGAGCCTAGATTTTTATGCAAAAGCAAACAGAAACACTCATGGGCTTGGGGCACCGGGCAGACTACCACCCCTTGAGGGGTTCTCAGGGACCTCAAAAGAGACAGACACTGAGACAAAGCATTTACTGCTATATGAAAACTAAAGTCAGACCTGCAAGGTAGATTTGCTTTTAATCCACAATTTAAAGGGAGTGATTTCTCCCTCTTGCCCTACTGTGCTGCCCACTGTGCAAGCTGGGCTCTAGAAGCAGAACTTGAAGCTTACTGTGCCTTTTGAAAGAAAATACCGGAGGGCCTCTTTTATCTCTTTATTAATAGGTTTTGACTAATCCTCTATTCATTGATGTCCATTATAAGATTATACAGCTAAAATTAAGTTAGTGCATACAGTATGTCTACAATGAATTCAATAATTGTGTGTTTCCAAAGAAAAAAAATTGTTCAGTTATTATGGCTGAGATCAGCAACTGGCATCACAGTCTTTGTGGCTGAAATGTGGCAGCATTTCTTTGCCTGCACAAGTTAAACCCCCAAATCAAGGTGGTTGTGCTCTCTTGGAAGAAAAAGTAAGAAGTGAGTAGCATGCAAGCATGCACAGGGTGCAAACATGCATTTTGAGGAGGAATCAAAAGCCCCAAGCTGGCACCAGTGCTAAGTGTGGTGTCAGGAGCCATTCTCAGAGAAGGGATGTATTAGCAGCTCTATTCAAGGTTTATTTCTATCAATAGGATTTGATGGATGGCAACAGGTCAGGAAGGCCAAGTGGTCCAGGGCATTGCTGCTTTTTTATGATGAGGTACACTTAGATGATGCTGAGTTAGTTACTTTATTTTGTATTCAGGGCCCATTATCAGGCTTGATTGATACAGGAGTCTTCCATGCTTCAGTCATGAGAAGATGAAAAGAGCATGCCTAGTGTATTCCTCCTGCCTGTCATCACACAGGTAGGGAAAATCTGGTTACAGGTGCTCATATGAGGAACTTCCAGGAAAGGCAAAAGTTCAGCATAAAAAATTGGCAGCTAAATACAAAAGGGAAGTTAATTTTTTCAAGAAAAGTCAATACATTATACTTCAACTGTTGCATACTGCGCTGAGCAGGTAAATTTTAAGAGCTTCACAGGACACTTGTTTGTAACTAAAACAGCTTTTTGGTTTTAAAATCTCTCCCCTGTTTTCACAAGTTCTCCAAAGTGATTCCCTGGTCCTGACTGGCTGGTCCTGCTCTGCCTACCTTTGCTGCTTATAAAACAATTCTCTTGGGGGCTGTCAAAGCACAGCGTCACATCTGCAGCCCCTACTCAAGCAAAACTCACATTGGCTCACCCACACGTCACAGAAATAAGGTCTGCAGAACCTGGCCTTCCCTCACAGCCAGAGTAATATGTCTCATTAAAAGGGGAATCACTGAAGGAGCTGCTCCAAAGAAGCCAACAATGAGAATTTTACTCCATCTGTGTTTATAGGGAGTGAAACTCTGCCCTCTTCAAAGCCAGGGCCATAATTGACTCTGACGTACAGAATCAGAAATTTCACATTTTAAATAGATTTGATATGATCTCTGCAGATGCCTAGAAGAGCTGCAGGACCATCACAAATGATTTCCCTCTCTGAATATGATACATTGAGCAGACTCATGCCACTCATATTAGCTGTGCTTCTTCGCAAATCCAATCTTCCCATTTTATGTCCCTGGTATATCAGACCTGAATAGTCTGGATTTTATTTTCTGTTCCTCCATTTATCCTTGCATTTAGAATAGACACTGACAACTCCCAGACCAAAGGATGACTTTGACACAGTGCTTCCAGACTTTAAGCTGGGGGTTCTGTTTAAACACCATCTACATTTTTCTCAGTTACATTCTGCTACACAATATTTTGCTTTCATTCTGGATTTTTTGTCGGCAATGCAGGGGATGTAGAGCACCACAAGCTGGCTAAAGAGCCTC
>NW_005054495.1:1092521-1117740 GCF_000277835.1 Geospiza fortis | reverse complement strand
AACATGCTAAAAACCATGGAAGAGCAAACAAGGAAGGAGTGGATCAGACCAGGCAGCTCATTGGCAAGGCAGGTCTGGGGTCCTGCTCTGCACGGCCTGGAGAATATTTCCCTTTCACTCAGTTCCTTCATGAGGGTGGTATCTGCCCCATCCAAAGATCAATGTTTTTCTGTGGATGAATTTTACACTTTCTGAATTAAAAACAAAACAAAACAAAACAAAACAAACAACGAAAAACATAGAAAAAAAGCCCCCAAAACCAAACCAAACCCAACCAAAACAAACCAAAACAAACTAACAAAACAAACAAGAAAAAAAAAACAACCCAACAGAAAACCCTTCCAGAACCAAGAGTAAATGATGTGAGATTTAAATAAGAACTAAGCATTCGGTACTTTGAGGCCTGTATTTTAGGAATACATGGAAAAGGACATTGAGTTCAGTAACAAGGCTGTCTGGAGCCAGTATTTCACCCCCTGTCACCGTGCTGGTGCTGGCAGTGCCTTGAGACAGCCTGCCAAGGTGAGGCTGCACAATTACTGGAGCTTAACTTCTACAGCCATAAAGTGTCAGATGGTGATTTGCAGTTCCAGGATTGCTCAGAATATTCTTTATTCTTGTCCTACCACTCCAAAATCTGGAGCAATTCAAAGCATAGCAGGTAGCTGGAGCTCCCAGTTTCCTTCCTTGTGATTGCAGTGGCTCAATGAGATGTTGTGGCACTGTGTTTAACAGTGCTGGTGAGCACTAAATCCCCTGCCACATGCAGGATCTGGAGTGACATGCATGCAATAGCCATTCTGAACAGCAGATCAACTTGAAAAAAAGAAAGGCAAATACTTTCTTTCCTATATCCACGAAAAGAAAGAGAGATGAAGTCCTTTTATTTCATGTTGCTGGCTATAAACCAGCCCAGCCTTCATAATCACACACAGGGACAGAGCAGAGAGGCATAAACACAAGTGATGTGTGTCTCTGTTTGTAGGAAAGGGGGAGTACCAGAAAAACAACTAGGAAAAAAATCCATTATGAAAATATTTTACATTCTGTCAGCTTTTGCCTTTGTCAGGGAAGAAGTAAAAAGGCAGGAGAGCATGATATTAAGATGCCACTACCTAATAATTTCTTGATAATTGCCCTTCAAGAGCAAATGACAATGAAATGAGTAAGGTAGAGCTTTCACCCACTCTATCCTGATTTAGGCAGCATGCTTTGGTACACACTTCCTTTGAGTAAACAGTACCTATAGTTATAGAGGATCTATTCTCCCATTGATGTGCCAGGGATTTATGTAGGTGAGCCCCATTAATGTTAATGGAAGTTATGTGTGTAATTCCCCTTTTTCAGCAATGAGAGAATAGACCTTTATGTTTCTAAGGTAATTACAGCCTTAGCTCTGCCTAGGCTGTTCTCCCCACCCTCCCCCCTTTGAGAACTTCCTTGCTTCCCTCCCCAGCATTGACTCAGGGAGGAAAAAAAAGGGATAAATTCCTCCATTCAGGAAGGAAAATTGGAGAAATAGCTGAAAGGTGAAACAAATGTAACTAGATCCACTCATTGTGTGAAGGAAATGCAAATACAGGAAGCCAGTCCACATCCGCTACCTTTGCTGTGCTTTTGGGGACAGATGTAGATTGATTTTCCCCAAATTGTGTGTTCACTGGGTATTCACTGTTTTCTAGGCATGTAGCTTATTTAGAGAGAACAAGGGTGGGTTTTTTGGTACTTCATTGTTAAGCAGTTTTAGAAAAACTACACGTTTTGATACTGCCAGACTTTTGCAGAAAAAGAATAGAGATTTTTGGAGAAGGAATTAACTGATTCACAAATTCACTGTTATCATCTGAATCTGAGCTGGGGGATGGTGTATCCCATGTGAGAGGTTAAACATTCTGGAGTTTTGTGAGACCTCCTTTAGGGGGTTTCTCAGCCTTGGGTTCAAGGCCAGCAGGTTTCAGAGTGTGCTGTAGGGCCAAGCCCCCCCAACAGCCCTCTGGGATTTCAAACATTATGTGTGTGTTCTGTTCCTGATTATGTGACAGATTTTCTCTGAAAGCCATGTGCCAGTTTTGTATTGAACCTCCTCATTTCTAAAACACAGATACAAGTGTTTCCCATCTGGAGTAGGGTGGTAGAAGTTTATATACCCAGAGTGTGCAGAGAACACCTGTATTATTTAATTACTTCATCTTTCTAGGCATTTCTGACAATAAAATGATGGCAGTAATATTCTGCATCTTTCTGAGGAGATCAGGTTAGCTTTGTAGTCCTGCTTGCCTCCGTTTTGGTCCCTGCCACTGGGACCAAAACTGGCCCAAGGCCCCTCACAAGGGATGGGGGCACTGGGGGTCCCTGAGTCCCTGCCTGGGGCTGGGGGAGGACCCTGGAGGCTCTGAGCTCGCTGATTCTCTGCCTGCTGCTCCTGGTGTGCCTTTCTTCCCCCAGCACAGCAGCTGGCACCACGCACAGCACGGCCCCTCCTTCCCAGCCCAGCGTTTGCTGCTTGCTGACATTGACAAAAAGAGGAACAAGGACATTCTTTACACCCTAGAATTGTGCTGCCCTCCCCAGCTCTGCTCTGCTGGTGCCTCCAGCCAGAGAGGTGTTTAGAGTGAGCAGCATCCTTTGAGTGCCAGTGTAAACAGGTTGTGATTTCCACCAATGCCCCTCAAGAACCTCAGATGTAAATTCAAAAGCAAAAGCTGCAACTTTGGAAATTTGGAAAACCTGGAAGCTCTGCAGCAGACAGTTCAAAGTTTTGTGGGTGCAGCAACAGAGGCAAGGAATGCCACCTCATGCTCACGCTCATTTTTCATTTTTTCCCCTTTTTGTTCAAATTCTTTGCTTTATCTCTTTTTTTCCCAGTTATTACAGAATTCAAGGGGGACAGACGGGTGCCCATCAGGATCAGGCCCTCATTTAGGAATCCTTCTATTTTATTAATCTCCTGCAAAAAGGAGTTGTATACTCTTGTGGTTCTCTGCCACCTGGCAGGGATAACAGAAAATATCCAACAGTGTCTTATGGGCTCACCCAGAGTTTAATACCCCTCCTGCCACATCAGGAAAAGAAAGGAGGAGTGGGTGGAAACTTTTTTTAAAGTATCAAATCAGTCAAAATGCTGATTTATTTTCTTAAAAGCTTGGTGGAGATTAACCCCTGTGACATTTACAACACTGGATTACAACATTAACTGGATTGAAATACCACTAGAGCTGTAAATGTGAGGGGGAGTGGAGGGAAATGATGGGAATTGGGAGAAAAAAAAGCTTGACATATTCACCATACACTCACCTCCCAAAAGAGGAAGGAGTGGTTTTCAGAGGCTACTTCTCTCCCTTTTATATATTTTTTTAAGTGCAGGAATACTGAGGGGAAAGTACAGATCACACACACCAGCAGCAGCTCATAAGCAAGGCTTCATCTGAAAGCTTTCTCTGAGCAGTCCAGTGAAAAATGAGAACCATTTGGTGCCCTGGAGCAGTTAATTTTCAATCCTCTTGAAAATAAATACTACTTTTTAATATTTCTAATGACCTGCTCTGGTTTCCAGGGACAGCCTGGGGTAAGGTTTGTCTTCTGCTCTGACTCTGTGCAGTGCCAGAGAAGCTTGCAGAGCTGGGGGAAACACAGTGGGGTTTGCAGCAGGATTTTTTGGGTTAGTTTGTCCAATCACTTCTGCTGCCTCAGTTCAGGCAACTTGAGGGCTGTTCTATAATGAGAACTCACATGGATGACCCTGGAACAAGCCCTGCTCACCTTACTCATGTGAATAATCAGTTCGATTCAGGAGACAGAGCATTATTCACCTGCAGATCACTCACAGACTGAGGTCTAGGTCTGATTCTGACTGATTTTTTAAATTAAAACTCCTCAAAAATGCCTCCTTTTCAACCAGCAGATGCTCTGTGCTTACTGAGCAGCTCTTGCAGCACATCTTAGGGGGTGAACATGGAAACACTCACCCAAACCCTGTCTCCCTGCATCCCTTTGAGTTCCTTCCTGCCTTTGTTTTCATTGCAAAGAAGTTATTTGAAACAGAAATAAACCCATAAAACATCCAAAAGTATTAAAATATGTCTGTATACTTTAAAAAGACATATACATTTTGGGAAAAGGAATGTTATCAGCCATTCTACTCTGCATTGAGGTTTTAACATTTCCCTTCATTTAACTTTTCAGCTTCCGAGGGAAATTTTTTTTATCCTGAACATCTTCATTTTCATCCATTTTTAATGTGCTTCTGTGGTCCCACTTTATTTCCGATATATATATTTCTGAGATATACTTTACCATAACATTTTTAAACAGCTGATCCAGAACATGCCATGCCAGAGACAGAGTAATTTTATCATGATGAGAGCAGTGATTCAGGCATTCAAATCAAAAAGGCACCTTGAGATAACTGACCAAGATGAAATTCTGACAGCTACCCTTTCCTAATTTGGCATTAAAATATACTCATATTTTAATATGAGTCTGGAAAATGCCAACAGTGGGATTTGCAAACTTTAGCTGCCCAGAAGTGCTTTAGGAGGTCGGCAGGAGAATGCAGCACTTTTTGCTGCTCTCTCCAAATGGATACTCCACATTTCTTAGGCGCTTTGTGTTCGGGGGCTTGGTTTGTTTGTTTTACAATAATTGTGCAAGAATCGTGGCTTTGTCTTACCTTCCAACTCTAACCATGGGCCCCTGTTCTTTGAGCAGAAAATCTCTGCTGATTAAGGAATCCAACATTTTATATGCCCTTTTTTCCCCCTTGCACTGCAAAAGCTCATGAAAAAGTACATCTGAGTAGTTGTTCTTTGGTGAAAGAATTGCTACTGTAGCTTTTTTTCTGTGTACATTGGTGTGCTATGGAAGCTTTTATTACTGGGTTTTTGCATTCAACACCTTGAAACACTTCCATGAAAAGAGTCTCCTAAGTGTTTTGTCCTTGCCTAGAGCAGTGTCTAATGAAAAATAATCATTATGAACGAATTCGGAGACGAAAATATACCAAATATATCCTACCCAAAAACTTGCCTTCAGCAAAATTATAATAATACACACAGACTGTATATCTCTCTACTTTATCAGGCTGTGGGAGGCAAACTCCTTTGACCTATGAAGTTGATCTGTGAACTGTGTCAAAAAATTCAAAACCTCACGGTTGAGGTTTGTGCATTCTATTAGCATAATTTACCACCCAAGCTGTAAATGTACATTTTGCACAATGGCATGCTGGACAGATAGCATTTTACAACTTCCTAAGGGGGAGTGTTTATATCTAACATTTCTTGTGTACATTTGATTATAAGTTTGCCATAATAGCTGCCTTTTTTCCCTTTCCCTGTCCTTCCCATCCTCCCCCTCCGCCCCTGCCCCTGCCTGATTGCTCTGGAAGTACCTAATAAAAAATGTCCTCTCTCCTTCAGGTCCTGGATGCTTATTTAAAATGGGCCAGCAGAATCCTTAGGGAAACTAACTTTGGGCTGGATTTACCCAGTTCCTCCTGAGGAGGACAGAAAAAGGGATGTCAGACCCTTGGGTTGCTTTTGGGTTCCTTCAGCTCTCCGAAACAGAGTTTGTGCATTGGGAACAACAAAATGGAAGAAAGATCCAAACCTGAAGTTGAAATATAAGAATATCTTGGCTTTTTTTTCTTTTTGGATGTGTGTGTGTGTAAAAAGGGTGTTTGTAGAGCTTACTTCATGGTTACTAAAGCTTTGTATGACCAATTCAGAATCAGCAAGATGATGTGTGCCATCCCCCCCTCTGCCCTAACCCCTCTGGCTACACCCTCCCCTCCCCTCGCTTTTTCTTTTTTTTTTTCCTTTTTTTTTTTTTTTAATTCCTGAAATTAAAATGTGTTGGAATGCTCAGTGCTGCTTTTCACTCTCTTTTCAATGGGCCCTTTAGTTTTTCACACCAAGGTGTCCTTTGGGGTGCCAGGTCAGGCTACCAAAACAGCTTCTAGGAGGGGATTAGGACCAATTAACATCTTTGTACACAAAAGCCACTGGCAGCTGAACAGGCGGCCTGGTGGCCTGCTCGGGAGCTGCATTTTAAATAGGGGCCTTCTGTACTTGAGCTCAAGTGGGAAGAGGCGGAGAAAGTTTTTATTTATAATTGAAAATGCTGCTCCTGGATAAAGTCTAATGAAAGGCAGAGTGGTGTTCAAAAGTATCTAACAAATACCATTTGAATATTGGCCTTTATTGTATGATTTCCATCAAGGATAGCATAACAATATAGTCATTTCTCCTACATATTGAGATGAAGTGATTTTTCCTGTAGAGGAAAACAGCTTCATCCACACATAGTGTCGACCCTTCTGTTTTCATTTCATGTTTTAAATTCAGCTTTATATTGAAGATGCCTGGTAGGATGGCTACTCAGGAGTGATATATTTCCATAAATCTGTTTTTGAAGAGAATTCTGCCCTTCATTTACCTGATCCAACAAAGCTCAAGTCCATGGAAGAAAAAAAAAAAGAGAATTTAAGTATATGCATCAGGATGGAGGGGGAGGGAGTTCTACAGGGAATCACAGTGTTTCATATGAGTAAATCTGCATTTATAACCCTTGGGTTTGTGCAAAGAGAGAAAAAAAAATAAAGAGCTCCAAGTCTGAAGTGCTGAATTCAGCTGAGTCAGACCCTTAGCAAAGGTAATGGCCTTAGCAGCTTGGCCCTTGGTGCTTTGCACCTGACTTAATATCTTTACTTCTGCTCTGCTTTGTTTTCAGTGCATATCACTTCTAAATCATCACTCCTGCAATCTGATCAGGCATTAAAGCAAAGGGAAAGGGAAAGAAATATATGGTGTGAGAATTACTATGGTACGGAACCTAGCAATTTACAAGGGCTCGTAAGTGGGAGTTGTGCGAGCTCGCAGCGATGCCGTAACGCTGGTAATAAAACTGATTTCTGTGTTTTGGGGATGAGCTGCGTTCAAACACAATATTTCTAATCACTGCATAAGCATTCCTCCTCCTGCTTTCATAACAGTAATAACAGGATGCTTCTGTGTACTTTTATCACTCGGCTAGAAAAGTAATTTCTAGGAGTTTTCTGACTGTGTGTATGGTAGGGGAAAGCTTCATGGCAGGAAAGAACAGCACAAAAGTGATAAGTTCACTGGGCAAGCGGGTACTGACATCCTGATTGATATGATTTCAAATGAAGGAATTGTAAGGTGGAAGGATGGTGCACAGAAGCTTTTGAGAGGCTTGCAACTGGCTGGCTGAAAGTAAATGAAAGGGAGATGAGAACTTCAGCCAGCCTGTGCTGGCTTGGCTGCACTGCTGCACATGAAGGATGCAGTCTGCCAGAACAGCACTGGAGGAGTCCTTTGCCACTGCTTTTTATTCACATATTTTTGGTAAGCAACAAAAATATGGATTTCTCTCTGGGCTGACGTGAATAGAAAAACCCTAATCACGATCATTTTCAACCTCCTGGTTTATACAAATAAAGGGAGATTCCACTTAGCGCGATGTTCTGCAGCAAACATTAATACACTCGCTATGTGTGGCTTTGCTCCTTCCTACCCCCTCTTTAGTTTCAGATACTGTATTGTATTTCTTCCGACATGTTGATTCTACCTCATGTTAAATGGTAATTGGCAGTAGTATAGGTGGGGAGAGAAACATTGTTATATTTTGTTCATTTTTCACACTTCAGCAGTTATTCCTTTCTCTCCGCGGCTGTACGCTTATTAGTGTATGAAATGCAGGTGTGTGGGAAATGGCAAGCACACATTGACAGGTTATTTTGTTGGCCACTGCCTAATTAGTAGCATAGTGGATGCACCCTGCTAAGCTTTAGTGTGGTGCAGTAGAGCTGGTCTGTTCTAATTTCCTCACAGCTTTGATATTCAGCAAGAGATTGACGGTTAGCACAAAGAGCCAAAGCGCGACGGAGGCCTGCAGAAACAATGGCCCTTCTTGCTTGTAGACACCACAGATGTGAGAGAAAGCTGACTAAAAACAATTGGCCGACACTGTCTAATTGTCTCCAATGTCAGCATCATTAATGTTTTCCCATGTAAAAAGTAAAAGGCCAAGGTTGTATCCTCCCTTTATTTTGAGTCACATGATTATGTAACTTACTGAGATTCAGATTAAGTGTTAATTGTATTTGTGCAATAAAGAAACTGAAGCTACCTTGAATTTAATGAATATGTACTTAATTAATTTTGACAGCCTTTATCTTTATTACCTATTGAATAATCACAATCAGAATTAATAACATTTATAGGCAATTAAAATTACAGCCTATTTAATGATAATATATGTTTACATCTTTTGCTGAGATACAAATTATGAATACTTATTAGCAAAGAAGTTGTTTCCCTGCCAGGAGGGTTTCTTGTCTGTGTTAACAGCAACAAACAACAATAATCAGTTCAATGTGTAATAGTGCCTTTCACATCAGACAATCTCCCAAAGCACTGCACAAGGGCACATGAGAAAAGGCTTTGTGGAATTTAAAGGTAATCACCAAATGGCAAAAATTGTAGTGTGCCTGGAACAAATGCTTCAAAATTACATGGAATAAGGCAAGGCCAACAACATTTGAGTAGCTTCTAAGCTTTATTTTCTCGCAGAAAAAAATAATGAGAATAAAAAGGGTCCATTGAGGACGCAACATCAAACTCTTTGCTGACCCAATAATATCAGACCAAATATTCAATATCTTCACTGGTACCAGCATGGCTAAAAGCCTTTTGGCTCTGAGTTCTTACATAGAAATCCTACAGAAGAAGCACAGACACAGCTCTGATTCTACCAGTGACCACAAGAGTAGGCAGCTTGATATGAAAGAGAGTAAATCATGCAAATAAAGATGCTTTGGAACAGTGAGTCCTATCTGCCACTGTCCAGGACTAGTAGGGCTTTTTTGCAAAATTAAAAGAGAAAGGAAATAGATGGTCCAAAGAAAGAAGGAGGTTCAGGCCTGGGGTTTGACAGGTATGACTCAAACCACCAAATGCAACAGAGAGAACCCAAGTGGTGCACGTGCCCACAGAGGTGCTGCACACACCTGCACACAGGCTCACTGTGTCAGCCTGCACAAGCCATTTTATCCTTTGGATGTTTGTTTTCTTAACATCTCTCCTTTGTCTTTGTCCCACCACACAGCCAGAGAGCTGCACAACTTTCACCAGGTGCTGGGACCTTGCAGAACCTGGCTCAGGAGAGAACTGGGTCTGATGCCACTGACCCATGAGAAACCAGCAGCTACCTCACTGTGCCTGAACACATGGCAATGTGGTAAATCCCTGTGAAGGATTCAAAAGATGCAGGTCCAGACTCTCATGCTCAGAATGAGCTTTGCTTTCCCACTCTGCCATCCCCCAGTGCCCACCTTGATTTTACAGGGAGAAGTTTCTTTCTCACTTCTCACCCAAATCATCAGGCACAGCTACTTGAAAAACCTGTGTCAGCAAAGTAATTGTGAGTGCCTAAAATCTCAGTGCAGGAAAGAGCAGGGGGCTGGCTGATAGCTGGGTGACACCCATGCCTCAATCCCACTGCCCAACACATAGGATGGTTCACACTAATTTAAAAAAACCAGACCAAACCAAACCAAATACAACCCCCAAAACACCAAACTAGCGAGATGCACCACAGCCCTTGTGCTGTTTCATGTATTTTGAAAGTTAAAGAGAAGCCCTAAAACTGAAATTATTTCTGTCTCAAGCCACAGTGTACCTAAGAAACACCAAGGACCACCTCCATGGCCCATCAAGACAACCTAGCCCTGAGCAGCAAGCTTATAAACCAGGCTGAGCCTGCTGACCCTGGGGACAGTGATTTATTCCTGGACTTCCTTTGTTTATCAGCAGAGATTCAGCCTTTGTAACACCTTCTGAATGGTCAACCACTAGAAAACAGCATTGCCTTCAAGGTAAGATTCTGCCAACTCCCTTCTTGCACAGGGAGACAAATAACCAGTTACTGCTGGGCACTGACAGAACAAATAAACAATACGTCACTTTAGAACAGCTACTGTGCATGAAATCATTATGTTATATTATAAAATCAATCTCTATATATTGTTATGTTATTTGTTAAGCTGTGAAGTGCATAAACAGTAGTTTCACAACACTGATTGCCTGCTGCATTCTCTTTATTCCAATGCAAGATCTGCCTCTTAAAGCCCATAATTCATCAACTTTATTACACTTAAGACATTGACTTCTATTTTCCATCAGGCAGGAAGAAGTGAATCATTCATCCTTTATGCAGCTGTATGCTTTTAAAGCATCTTTAAAAAAAAAAAAAGTGTACTTGGTTGTATTTAAGATAATTGAGAGCTCAAAGCCAGATTCCTTCAATCTAGGGCTGAGCATTAACATTTCCTGCACTGCAAAGAGGATGAAAGGAGGCTGTGCTACTCACAGAGCTACTCAGAGAGTGCAAACCAGGAGTAGATCCTGCCTGTAACAGAAAGTGACCAGTGAGTCCGGGGCTTGTTTGACTTCTGGTGGAATTACAGACAAAGGTGAGACCCTCAGGATGGTTCTGCGACTGATTATATTCAGGGATTTGGGGTTTTTTACTCATTATAAATGTGCTGGATTTCAGTCCTAGCCAAGCAGGTAATTTTCGGTTATTGTTGCAGTTGGAACTACAGGGATGAGAAATGGAACTGTCATAGAGCAGAGGTCCTAGCCCATGTGGAGGGATGTGCCTTGCTGGCACATGGGACATCCCCAGTGCTCCTGTGTGGCACAGCGAACATGGGATAAGCAGGGCCTGCAGCACAAATGCACTGCTTAAAGCACAGCAGTGGGCACCAGCTCACTGAGCAGAACTGCCCAGCATTACTAACCCAGGCACAACATTTGTTCTTGCTGCAGAACATATTCCAATAATCCTTTTCTCAGATAGCACCTGCCTTGGAAGCCCAAATATGAGATATCAGCTTGGTTTTCCTCAATTCATTTACTGGTAAAGGATAAGCTCCAGGGCTTTGCAACTTCCAGGGCATTTTCTCTTCCTTGTCATGGCAGAGTAAGCAATGTACTACTGAATGACTTGTTTGAAGTGAAATTATGCCCTTATAAACTACCCTTGCATTCCTCAGAGACATTCAGTGGCTGCACAACACACCCTGCTGCAGCCATACCTGACAACAAAATGACAGGGGGTGAGCACCTTGGAAAAAGTGTGGTCATAAAAAAAATCACAGGTTTTGTCTGAAGTGTACATCTACAGGAAAAAGGTCCCTATTAGTGCAGAACATTTTAAAGAAGTCTTTAGCAGTGTCTTCACCATCTGCTTTGGGAGGCTCTGATGTCCAGATGTTGCTGCAGAATACAGAAACTAGGAGCTTCTGCACCTAATAAATCCTAATGTTCTTCTTAAAATCCATTTGGATCTTTGTAATATACAGGTTACACTGAATTTCCTACCAAAAGAACAAACCTTAGCTATGTTTCAAAACCCAATCCTCCACAAGTACTCCCCTTACCTGTTTTCAGTGCCTATTTTATCTTTCCATTCAATTTTCACCTGAATGCATTTTGTTTAACTTAATAAAAGGAATTTTCAATAAATGGCCCTGTTTCATCCATTGCTATGGTACCCATCAGGGAGATCAATAAATGAAGCAAATCTTAGTAGAAATAAGGAGGCCAAGGAAAAAAAAGTAGGCGAGTTTTGCAGTTTCATTCACTCAGATAATGGCAGTCTGCAGTAATGTATGCAAGAACAACAGTATTGACTTGTAATCCATTATGAACTAAGGTGTTTGCTTTGCTGCACGGTCTTGCTTTCATTTTTTAAGATTTCCCATCGGCTTTTAGTACTTTACATCTTCATTAAGGATTTTAAAAGCAAAGATCCTTGCTTACATTTGAAATACTTTCCTGGTGCTGTGATGAAGCACAGCTAATGGATTTCTGAATGCCGTTTTCATTATAATATTTTTATAAGACCCCTTTTTTTCTCTATTATTACATTTGCTTTTGCAAAATGGTCGAGACTGCTCATCATGTACTTTAGATTCTTTAAATATTGTTCCTGTCTACCATCATGGGAGGCAGTTGGGATTTTATTTATATAAGAATAAATATTCCAGTTTGTATTTGGCAGCGAAGTGAGTTTTTGCAGAGCCTACATTTATCTCCAGGATGGGTTAAGCCATCCTTCAGTAAGAATCAGTAATGCAGTTAACTTTAAACTATTTTCATGTAATATTGGCTGAGGCATTAGTCAATGCAGTCTTCATATTTATAAGTGTCCAGGGTTCCATAATTCCATAATTCCATAACAGTAAACTTGACTGCAGGGGATAAATTACATTTAGGGCAGCTGAAGTACTGAGAACCTCACTGTGGTCTGTCTATGACCAAAGGGAGGATGGAGCATTGCAGTGTCCCTGCACCTAGAGACACCTGCTAAGAGGTGGCTGCTCTCAGCTCTGAGTTGCCCAGACACATTTGTTTCAGTTAAGGCTTTTTTGGGTCATTCCCTGTTCCCGGGCAGGAAGATCTCCCACTCAGACATTCTCTGCTGGTCTACAGACATAAAGATGCCCTTTATTTAATCAATCAGACCTGACTCCAGTCCAGCCCAAAAGCCTCTCCTGGGGCTGCTTTGCTCCAGCCTCTTCAGGCAGCCCTGCAGCTCAGAGGCTGAGGGCTGAGAGCCCAAACCTCCCTGATCCACACAATCCAGGAGCTGTGAACAATCCCTCCACTACTGCTGGCTGTGTTGGACTTCTTGCTGGCTCCTCCAAGGTGTCCACTAAACCCTTGAAAGCACAGGGAAGGCAATTGAGCTGGTTATAACACCAGTATTTCAATGGCAGGCTCTCTCTGTCCCTGTCCTTCCTGCACTAATCTCTCTTGATTTAATTTCATGGGAGGCAAGACCTGACTTTTGTTCCTTTGATGTATTTCTGCAAGTTCATGTCAATAGAGATACGCTTGTACTTTAATAATCTGAATGTGGTTCCCAGCTGCCCAGGACACTGAGCAAACCTATGAAGAATGACTGCTGCATATATCAATAATGTTGAGTTAAGATACAGAGGTTTATTACAGAGATTTTGCAATGTTTTTTCACAAGTGTTTTTCAGTCATTTCTGCCCCAGTATGTCAACAAGCTGACTCAGAGGCTCAGGATTTGCTCCAATGGGTAGAAGTCAAGGAAAGAAATGCATATCTTGAGATTGATGTGTGTTATATTCTGCCTTAATGCATCTTTTAGCTGACCTGTCAGAAATATTTCAGACCTATATATCCTGAAAATCTTACTTCGGTTCATCTGTGATATTTGTGCTGATAGCTCTCCTCTTTTGGACCAATGACAACAATGCTTTATAGAATTCCTGCATAGTTAAAAGCAGATGCTACCCTTATGAGGGTGATGAATCCCACATGTTGAATGTGCCAAAGCAAGGACAAAAGGGCCAGAGTCATGAGCTCAAGGTCTGCTGACAGGCAAAAGGAAATGGAAAAAACAGCAACAGAGGCAGTCTAATGACAGCACTGGTATTGCTTCCTTTATAGCAGCCTCTGCATTATCTACTGAAGCTGACTATTTTTGGGGTGGGGGGAGGGATTGGGGTGGAGAGGTTTAGCTGGTGTAGTGCCTGCAAGAGTTTTTATAGCAGTTGGGATGATGAGCACAGGGTTCAGCTGGGCTTGGTCAGGTGCCACTGCAGTGCAGACAGACTGAATACAGCCCTGAGCAGCTCCAGGTATGAAATCCCATAGCTCCAAAGGGTGGGTGGTGGGCTTTATGAGCAGAGGGAAACTGGAACCTGAAGGGACCTGGAAAATACTTCATCAGTGCAATGTTTTCCATTGGCTGAGCAGCTGAAAGAAATGAAGAGGGCAGAAATGCAGGGGAAGACAGAGTGCACACCAGAATGTTGATTTCCTATGCTAAATACTGCCCACCTCACTGTACACTCATTCCTACTGGGATTTGACCTAGTCTTTGTTTGTTTGATATTTCCCCTGCTACTCCTTTTTTCATACATTTCTGTCCAGCTTCCATTACCATTTGTACACACCTTGAACCTGCTGCCACTTCACTGAGGCAGTTGGCTTCCTCCCACACATCAGAGAACTGGAAAGCAATTGGTATTTTGAAGATATTTCCTCCTGAGCTCCTGATGGGAGGATGATTTTCTGTTGTTTGATAAAATCCAGTTGGTTCTTAACCTGGAACTCAAGGCTAAGACATATTTCAAAAGTGTTACTGAGATACTAAGACACTAGAGACAAAGACAGTAGAGCATTAGAAAAACAGCAGAGTTAGAAAATGTATATTTACTGAAAGTGTGGATGGCTTTCAGTAGTTCTGGACACACAGGAATGTGTTCTGGTGAGACTGCACAAGAGAGGAAATTGAAATTCAAACTGTTCATCTTTAGGTTGCCAACTCAGACTGGCTCAAGATTTATTTGTTGATAAAATAAATCTAGCTTCTAGAAAGAGACAGAAAGGTATTAGCATCTGCCAGCATGGGTAAATTGTATGAATGACTTGTGAGAGGGACAATTTAGAGTGTTTTTTGACTGCAGTCTGTTGTTCTTCAGCAGAAAGAAGGGAGACTAAGTGGCCATTGGTGCCTGCCAAGGACTTTATCAAATCTGGATGGGCCTGAGACTCATTACTGATCCTGATGCTGGCACCAGAGCCAGGGCTGGAGATCTGATAAACCCACAGTGCCAGCTCTCCCCAGATGGGAAGCTATTCTCACTTCTGCAAGCTGCTTTCATTTTCAGACCCTTTTACCAATGGATTTGGTCAGAAGATCACCCTTCCTTCCATAAAATAGAGCTGGTTCCTTTAGAGAAGTAAAATAGTTATTCATAAATGATAGGGCAGAACAGGCTGTTGAGACAAGCTTGGCAAGCTGGACTGTCTCCCACACAAAACACAATTGCCTGTGTTTTTCACTAACCACACCAGAATGCCTTCCTTACCAGATTAATAAGCACATGCTAGTTAAACAGACACCATTCTGAGGCACTGCAGGAAGCAAAAATGTAAAAGCATTTTTTTGCCAAGCATTTGTTCCAAAGAAATCTGCTGCTCAATACAGACTGCCTGGTTTTGGCTCTTCTGATGCCTCTGGAGTGGCTTGGAGGCCTGTGGATGTGTTTGGTGGAAGGGAGGGTTTCTTCAAATGCTGCTGTGGCTGTAGGTCAGTTCACTTAGGGTGAGGACCCAAAGCCAGGGTGGAAGTGTGTTGGTATCATGTTTTTGCTACAAAGCCATTCTATACCTATTTTCAATACCTAAGCCACTCTATACCTATTTCAACAGCTGGTCTGGAAACATCTTGGCGCTGGTGGTGCTGCACAAAGTGTAGGGATGAATCTCTTGTCTCACATGAGCTGTGCCACAGGCATGGGAGACTTGATTTCAATCCCAGCAGAGAGTGAAATGGCTCTGTAACTTCCCCTCTCTGGAGGGGATGCAGCTGCTTGGACTTGCAGCTGTAATCCTGTCCTGAGACAGGAATGCAGTTACAGCAGCCTGGCCTAATAGAGGGGTTAGTGCCCCCTTCACAGCATTCCCTTTCCCCGTCCCTCATCCTGCACCTGCAGCTGTAAATTCCTGCTCCAGTGAAGAATTGTCAAGATTAGAACCTTTGTTTAGGGCACACATGCCCAAATCTTTTCTTTGGAAAGTGGAACACCTGTCAGGTCATCTTCAAAACAGGAGTTGTTTTGGGTTTGTCTTATAACATCACCTAGAGGTATTTCCTAATTTATAGCATATTAAAACCTAGGGAGGGGAAGGACAGGAGGCAGGTGAGGATAGTGTTCAGCTTCACCTTTACAATGAGTGATCATTTAGGATGGATTTTCCAGAGCCCATATCTGGGTTGCTCTGACCCAGGCAGGGCAGAGCCTTTGCTCTCCAGGATGCCCCTGCCCATCTCTCCTGTGTTGTGCCTTGACAAAACCAAACTCTGTGGCCAAGAAGTCTCCCGGCCACCACAGGATCCCTGGCTGGCTTTTAGAGCTGCCACAAGGTGGTGAGGTGCTACAGCTTCCCAGTGAAGCAGCAATAATTTGTTTTGGTTTAGGTTTGATTTTTTTTTCCCTTAAGGAATGAAAACTTAGTGGCAGTGTAATCACTGAAACAAATCCAAAATTTGGTTTTACTCAGAAACTTGCCACTGAACGCTTTAGTCCACATCATTAAATTTTGGCAATTCTATAAAAGAAAAGTAAACTTCATAAGACATGTATGCAACACAGCTTTACAGTTAGTCTAAAAACTTTGACAGTAGGTACAGAAGCGTTTTGATTCTCATGCATCTGAATCTTTGTAGGAAGTGTCCAAAAATTAGTCAGTTACAGGTTTTGGGGTTTTTTAAATTGTTCTATGGCTCTCTATTTGAAGACAACCTTGTCTAAAGACAAGTTCACATATACCATCCATCAGCCCAATCTTTTCCAGTGCCTGAGGCCTTTGGCATTATGTATGAGATCATTCACTGAATGGTTTAAAAACTGTTTTCTGTCAATTTTCAGTGGCACTTAGCATCAGCACATCCCACTGGTATCAGCACCTTGGGATTCAGGCCTTAAATGAAAATAACTAAGGAAAGAAACACCGTCTCTTCAGTTTCCTTATTTGAAGTGTAAAATTTTTAAGATCAAAGCCAACTTATTCTGTGTGAACTCCTCTGCAGTATTTTGGCTCAGGAATGCAAAAGCAGGATTATTTTTTTACTTTTTTATGTATTTCAGCTGGATTTCTGCACATCTCCTCTAAGTGGCTTTTACTGTAAAACAGTCTGATCTCTTCTCTTGCACCTTTTCTCTAAAGCTTCATCAAGTGCTGCCAATCAGAGCCTGGATGGATTCAGAACTTTGCCTGTGGAGGTGTGGGAGTGGCAGGAGAGGTGTCCTCAGGGAATGTCAGGACCTCCAGCCATTCTGGTGGGCCGTGTGACTCCCAGCACACAGTGACACACACACAGCATGGTGGTTGCACATGTGCTCCCCAGGCTGTGCTGAAATATGGGTCAGAAATACTGCTTGGGTCACATTCTGCATATGCATTTTCTCTAAGATAGCCTGATAAGACCCTCATCTTATCAGGAGATGCTTGGTACAGCCAATGCAAATTACATACTCATCTTCCTGCAGCACCAGAAGGAGAAAATAACAGAATAAGGGATTGGGTGCTTACTTTGGCTTTTAGTGCAAAGTGTAAGTGGCTACCATAGCAATGTGAAGCAGATTTTAATAATTCTTGTAGTTTAGCAGATAATGAACAATGGCAAACATTGCTGCTTCACATGTAAGGCAGTGTGGGGAGTGGATGAAAGCAGGAGTTGGGGATGTCTCAGGTGGTGACAGTGGAGCAGCCTGATGCAAACATCCAGCAAGATGCCCCAAATCCCTGAGCCTTACTTAGGCAAGAGCTTCTCAGTCCCTGCAGAGCAGGGATGTGGCTCAGAGGCCAGAGCTGTGAGTCTGAATGAGGGAGTGAATTCAAAAATATGCAGCACAAATCAGATCACAAGCCTCTCATTCAGGGTTCCTCGGTGAATGTGAGTGGCAGGGAACAACACAAGATGGCTCTGCTGAAGGCTGCAGTGGCACTGTCACGCTCTTCACATCAGCTGCTTGCAGAATTTCTTGTCTCCTTTCCACCTTTTATCCTTGGGAATAGTGTTCTTAATGAATCTTTTCTTTTATAAATGTTCATCATTATCTAAATTGCTTTTTGTCTTTCAGTTGTCACTGCCTCTTCTTGTAGGTGGTGTTCATAGGAACTTCTTCCAGGGAGAGAAAAATGATGAGTAACCCTTTGTTTGCCTTTCCATCTTTCCTTGATTTTAATAAGACATGAAAGGCAAAAATCTGAGACATCTGTTGTTTCTTTCAGCCATTTCCACAGAGACATTAGATAGCATTTCAAGCACTCAACTGACAAAACAACTCACCTTGTGAGAACACTCTCATTTATTAGATTGTTTTATTGCACTAGTTTTGTACAATGTAGGAAATAGCCTTCTTCTCTGAGACTACCTCCATTTTTTTGCATAAAAGCAGTATTTTCACATTGCTTTAGGGTATTGTATTATACTTATTGTATATTGATTATATATGAGTAATGATATGCTTGATATTTGGAATGTGAAGCAAGTTAGTTAAAAGTAATGCAATTAAGCCAGCACATAACTGACTGATCAGACCCAGAGATGTGGCTAATGCCTGATTTGTCATCTATTTTAATTAAAAACCTTAATGTAGAAAAATAATACAAATCAAAAGTACTTGCAGAGTGAGACTATCATATATACTACTTCTGGTGATAGAAATAGTATACACTGTCATTCAAATAATTTGTTTTGATAAAATGGCGTGAAGTGGGAATAATTTTAAACTCATGATGGTTACTGGGAACCAGCATGACAAGCAGGATTTTTCCCTTCAATGTCACTCTTAGGAGGCATTGTGTGACCTGCTCTGAGAGAGAAGACACACTGGAGTGTCTGGTTGACCAAAAGGCTCTGTGGGAGCAATCCCTTGTGGGCACACTGTATTCCATTTTCACTGTCTGTGATTCTTGGTTCCAAACTCTGGTGGGAACTTGCAGCTTTTTGAAAAGCCATTTAATGCTGAGAAGCCACAGGGCAAATCAGGGAGTTCTCTCAAATTTTAACATTCTGGGCCAAGTTTAGTATCAGTAAAACTCCACTGAGAGCAGTTTTTTATCCTTCCTGAACAGCCCTTTATAATCCTCTCAGACTTTCTAGTTCAAGGTTCATTACAGAATTTCTTTATCTCTGTTTATAGCACAGCCAGGAGTAGTGCTTGTGTGAGCTGTAGGAGCTGGCCTGTGGCACTGCAAATCAGCAAAATCAAGTGTTGCAAAGGATGCATTTCTCTGTCACCTGATGATGGGCAACTGGCAGAAAGTTTGTAGGGTATTTTTATGGAAATAAATTTGCTTACTCCTTGGTCCCTTTCCTTCTGGATTGTCGAAGGACTTCCAGAAATGCTGCTTAAGCTGGTGAGAATCCTTATGGAAACTTTGAGGTTTGTCCTTAAATTCTTACAAAGAACCCAATTTTCTGCTGACATGAACTGATAGAGTTCCACGGCACACAATAATGCCATGGTAATTTTTATCAGCAAAATACCTGGCATAATTATCTTAATGTAGTAAGTGTGGTCAAGTGGTGTAACGTAATCCAACAGCAGCTAAAGAATGCATGTGACAGCTTTGTTTTGCAAGAAGGGAGTAGAAAGGCTTGTTGGAAGGAGAGCCCAAATGCCTTTTAATTCAGGGAACTAGCATCTGACCCTAATTATGTGGAAAAATGGAGGTAGTGCAAGCACCAGAAAAGGGACAAGTCTGCAACAGGAACAAAAGCATCAACTGCTGTTGAGCTGTATGCAAAGTTCAACTGAGAGGGAGAGAGAGACAGACAAAGTGGCTCCAGTTGCACATAAATACTAGATGGAAAGTGTGTTGAGGAAGCAGGGCAATGGGTTATTTTTCATAAGCTGCAAAATTGCTTAATAAAAGTAAAATGACTTGCCCTTTCTGTAGAAATTAATTATGATGGCAACTTTGCAGATCAGCATAATAAAGATGTAGGCAAAATAACAGTGGCATTGAATTCAAAAGCTATGCATAATGAATGGTCTTTTAAGATGCTTATGATCAGTACCAAAAGACCTTGACTGTTGTATAGTAATGTATTTAAGTTCCTAACTAACTGATTTTATTATTTAGTTTGACATGATGTTAGTTGTTTATCAAAGAACAAGGTATGAAACAGCACTGCAAGCTCCAGGAATAACTTACTAAGGAATAAGTTTTTGTATTCAGTGACACTTCATCACCCTGCAGTGTGCTGTTTCCCTAAGATTTCTCCCATCATAAACATCTGTCCACACCAAAATCAGATTATGTCTATGTGTCACCATGAAATTATGAGCACAGACATATTTGATCCTATGATCCTATATGGCTAGGGTGCTTTGTTTTTTTGGTTTTTTTGGTTGTTGTTGTTGTTGTTGTTGTTGTTGTTTTTTTAATAGCTCATCCCTTCCTCCTAGGGGAAAAAAAAAGAGCTTTTTTTGCTATTGTCATTTACCATCACATAACATCTAGTGGTTTAAAGATTCCTGTACAACCTCTCTTCTTCTTTACTCTGGCAGCCCAGTTATCCAAATCGTTGCAGAACAAAGCAAAGAACCCCAGAGGAGCTCATAAAATCCACTGCAACAACAGCCTCCCCAGTGATGGTGAAACAGGGTTCCCCACTTGAGGAAAGGAGTCTGAAAAGTGACTCAATTTCTAACTCTGCAAAAGTGTGGTATTTGTCTCTGACAGGCTGGAAGCATGGGAGATCTCACTAGTGAGCTATTTGTTATCTCTAAATATGTCTCCTTGCAGGTGTTGGCAGATGTTCACACCTCAGTGGGTGAAATCCACCACCTGTTTGGGCTTGAAGATAGAGGATGCACCCATTTCAACCAAATTATATGAGGTGAGCATCCATAAAGTACAATGAACTGCTAGGAAGGGTGAGCAGATTTAATTTGCTGAGTTATAGTTTACAGTTGAAAATTTAATATCCAGGATTGTCAATTATGGTAAAATTAGAGCATTTTAAAATGCCATGATAAACACTTAATCTTCCTCTGATTTATCCCCCAATCAATTTGTGCCTTTTTGCTGGCATGTTTGCCATCCTAGATGGAGATGACTAGCAAAGATCATGCTAGTGTCTCTAATCAAATGGTTAAAGTTTTTCAAACGAATCTGTATTATCTGAGTTTTTTTATCTTTAATCATACTTATACTCCAGTTTGAATGTGTGCTGATTAGTTAGTTTCTGTCCTAGGGAGACAAGAAGTGCTTATATTTACCCTGATATATTATGCCGGTCATTATTCAGCACTGATTGGTTTGATGGAAAAATATACATTACCCCAGCAAGACAAGCTGCTTAGTCTTATTCATCCTGTTAATTAGATGCTCAAATAGCTACTGCCATTTATTTTTTTTTCCAGTTTATTGATAGTTGTTTATCTGTGCAGTGATTATGTAGTTTATTTTATCTTGTCCCCCCACTTCTCATAAAATCTGTGTGTTCTGGAAGTAGTAAACACATGGCTGTAGTGGTGCCCTGAGGGTGTGCTCAGCCTGCAGTCATAGCTCTTTCCACCAGGTAGCTCTCCTCAACAGGAGGGTGATGAACCCTCAGGAGTCAATTCAGGCTTTGCAGGGACTGATGGGCTGCACTGCTTCTGAAGGGAATGCCTTTCTCTCCCAGCCAGAGGGGTCCCCTGCTCCCTTCCTTGCTCTTTGTTCTGGGAGATGTTGGGGGTTTATTTATGTGGGAGAGGTAAGGCTGCCTTGATATTCATTACAAGGTCTGAGTAAATTTTATCCCAAAATGAGGAATGGAATATGCATATTTTAGATAGGATAGATAGATAGATAGATAGATAGATAGATAGATAGATAGATAGATAGATAGATAGATAGATAGATAGATAGATAACAACCACATCAACTTCCTGACCTACTTGATAGGGTATCAAAATCTTTAGTTCTGTATGCCCAGGTACGAGTGCTGTTATGCTAAATAGCTGATATATGAGAAAAAAAATTTCTAAGGATTTCCACATAAAGTTCACACTTTACTGTTTCTAGGTGGTCCCAGGACAAAGTTGTTCATATGCATGATAATGGTTTCGATTATCAAATTTAGTTTATTATCAAATTTAACTATTCAATTAATAATTATTCAAAATTTCAAAATGTCGAAATCCAAGAATTCTATTATGCTATGAATCCCTAGGTCTTCACTCTAGATCCTATGAATTTAGGAGTTATGTGACTAATCACTGCACCTGCTCCATCACTTGACTACTCATCAAAGTCCCATCCAAGAGGTGAACCATGGAAAAAGTTGAAAAAATTATATGTAAGCAGGTACCTCAGCTTGAGTTACACACACCTGTTGGGAACTGATCATTTGCATCAGGTTCAAGCATTAGTCAGAATAACAGGTGTGCAACACCTCACTAAGATCTATCCCAAAGTAAGACAAAGTTAGAACTTCCAGTATTTTTTATTTTCTTTCTTTTTTTCCCTGTAATTAGATTACTTTATATGATTGATGGCTACTGTGTAATTGAGATTATGAGAATATCAGAATATCAGATTCTCATCCATTGCATCCATGAGTTGGTGGAATTTAGAGCTATGATGAATCCATCTGAATTTTGGACTCCCAAAGGACATCAGTTATTAGTAATAGAGTTAACTTTTCAGTGATCTCCTAACTTAGAAAAGTATGAACAACAATTGATTAATATATTATTATTATTATTATTATTATTATTACCACCACTACTACTACTATAGTAATAATAAATAATACTACTGCAGTGACAGCCATCCTATTCTTGCAACCAGCATGGTCTGAAACAAGGAGATTCTTGTTTTAAATGCTGACTTTTCAAAGTATTGTAACTAGATGTAAACATAAGCGAATAAAAACAAAAAGAAAAATTATGAAGCCCTAATATAGAAACTATGGAAGTGAATTCTTTTGATGTGGACATATTACTTTAACTTGAGTAAACAAATAAAATAATGGAAGAATTGACTTGCAGCCTTTGTAGCTATCAAAGGGATTTTATGCCCTGTTCTGGCAGCATACAACAGACAGAACATTGTTGAAGGATGAAAATGTCCAGTGCCTTGGCACTGTGCAGGGATAAGCAACCTTACAATGACTCTTTTGCAAATCCTGCTATTGCACTGCATAGAGGAAACTGGTTTGGAAATGAAAGGGAATGATATCGGCAGTGGGAAGAGGGACATGCCAACAAGGCAGCCCAAGAAAGGACACTAAAAAGTAAAGCACTGGAAAACTGCTCTGACTTAAAGTGGGGGCTATTCAAAACCAAGGTCATCCCAGAACTCCAAGGACCTAAATAGGACCTCTGTGTTCCTTCAAACTGAGGCATTTATTGATGTGTGGCTTTATTTGTAGTTTTTACATTCAACTTCTGGTTACAGAGATTCTGGTTGACTCTTTTCCACTAGGCTGAAAAGCCCTCAAGTATTGAAACTGCCATAACCAAGTAATTTGTTTCCTTTTTGCCCAATTAAAAAGATCAAGGGTTTAAGGTCTCTCATTGCAAAGTGTTCTCAGACCTTAAGTCTTTTTTGTTCTCTTGTGTTTTCTCTTTAAATTTTTTGTACCATTTTTTTAAGAACTGGATAGAGAAAATTTATTTTGGTCCTGTCAGTGTTACAGAAGAAACTTTTTACCCTGCTGTCAGCATACCCCCATTCTTTTGCAGCAGTAACTTTCTGACAGCACTTACATAATTGCTTGCACTTTGCCTCCCACTTCCTCTACAGAGCCTTCATTTTCCAAGGTCATTTCCCATTCTTTGCATATGATTAGGAGCACAAATCCATAATTTTGTATTTGGTACAGTTAAAGGTGTTTGTGCTGACTAGTTGAAAATAAGCTGACTAACCTATGAACTTGCCTCTGCCTTGGGGCATACCACGCCTCTGAGACATCAGCACAGCTCACATGGTTCTTATGGCTTCTCTCCAGGATGTTACACGTGTCATTAACTATCTGTAGGACAGAAAGTACTGTAAATCATCCATATAGAGTCTCTTCATGTTTTAAAGGTTTACTAGGTAAAAATGGGAAAACTAGAGGATTCTGTATGGGAGGAAGGAGGCAGGAGGACTGAGCAACTTTTTGTAGCAGGATCTTTTTCCTTTCACTCTGGTATTTCTAACTAATGTTGCCACGTCCTCGGTGTGTTCTGACCTGCCTGCCACAAAGGTTGATGGGTGTTTGCCAAACAAGGAGGGAGGGAGGCGTATGAACTGTACCTTTGCCCATGTCAGTCTGGAGATATCTGCTGCTCAGCTGACTGCTGCTGGAGCTCAGCAAAATGTATAAACAGAAGCAAACTCTGCATTGCACTTACTGTCAGCCTTGGAGTAAACTGGGTAAGGTAACCATTATAACACAGAGATTATGACTGGATCCCCTCCTTTTTTCAGAAAGGGAGCATCAGAGAATAGAGGAGAAGTGTGTTCTTCTGAGGTGAACACAGCAGGTCTCTGTCAAAGCCCTCTGCCCTAACGTTGTACCAAAGTTTCCCTAAAGTGCTGGACACTGGCATGCAGTTGTTTTCCCTTGGATCCTCACAAACAGCAATGCAAGCTTCCAGGGGTTTTAAAAAACCTTTTAGTTTTCTTTGTACCAAAGCACTCAAACAACCATTTTATGTTCCCCCACTCCTCTGGGCAAGGGCTCCTCAGTGGAAAGCTGTGCTATGCAAGCTGTGCAAAAGGGCACATTAAAAATGCAGCAACACACGGGCAGCAGTGTGGGAGTGGATCAGGACGGCTTAACCCCAACTCATGGGGGACTGACACTGTGGGAGCCCTGCCTGGGGTCTGCAGCAGGACCTGGACAGGCGGGATCGATGGGCCAAGGCCAAGAGCACGAGGCTGAGCAAGGCCAAGGGCAGAGTGCTGCACTTTGGCCACAGCAGCAGCAGTACAAGCTGGGGGAGAGCGGCTGGCAAGCAGCCCGGTGGAAATGGACCTGGGGGTGCTGGTCTGCAGCCAAGAAGGCATCCAGGTCTGGATCAGGAACAGCGTGGCAGCAGGCCCAGGGAAGTGATGCTTCCCCTGTACCCAGCTGTGGTGAGGCCACAGCTTAAGTGCTGTGTCCAGTTCTGAGCCCCTCAATTCAGGAAGGACACTGAGGTGCTGGAGCGAGACCAGGAAGGGCCGCAAAGCTGGCAGAGTGTCTGGAGCAGATGTCCTATGATGAGAAGTTGAGGGAGCAGGGGTATTCAGCCTGGAGGATGCTCCGGGGAGATCGTCTCACTCTACAGTTCCCTGAAAAGAGGTTGGAGCCAGATGGGGGTCAGGTTCTGCTCCCCAGAAACCAGCGACAGGACAAGGGGGCACAGTCTTAAGGCAGGGGAGGTTTAGGTTGGACATTAGGAAGAATTTCTTCACAGAAAGGGTCATGAGACATTGGAATGGGCTGCCCAGGGATGTGGTGGAATCACCATCCCTGGAGGCGCTGAAAGAAAGTCTGAACGCGGCGCTTGGTGCCATGGCGTGGCTGACACGGATGTGTTCGGTCACAGGTTGGGCTCGATGACCTCCGAAGCCCATTCCAGCCGAACGGATCTGCCATTCCGTTCCCGCAG
>NW_005054495.1:1069676-1091968 GCF_000277835.1 Geospiza fortis | reverse complement strand
ACATGGGCCGTGGGTGCCCGGTGCTGCCCTGGCGGGGAGCTCGGAGCCCACAGCACCGGACAGCTCCAGGGGTGACAGTGTGCCCGCCTCGCTGTCCCTCCGAGGAGCTCAGCCTCACGTGGAGCTGAGCCAGGCCGTGCTGAGCTGTCAGCGTGTCCCATGTCCCGCTCCGTGCTGCAGGGTCCGGTCCTGGCCCGAGCCATCGAGCTCCTGCCGTCCCTGTCCCCATCAGCGATCAAACTTCCCGCTGATCGCTCAGGACTGTCCTGATGCGCTGTCGGTTTCTGTAGCACTTCAGTACTTCCACCCTGGGCTGCCTTGGTGCCGTGTGAGTCACTTTCGGTGCTTTAGTAGGAAAGGCCAGAATTTCAGCATGTTCAGTTTCATTGAGTGCATAGTCTGACTCAGAAACCAGAACACTGTAATACTTAATCCTCTGCAAGAAGGCACATGGAAAGGAGTTGGGGTGCTCATGATCCATTTTTAACTCCCCTGTGGTCAGTCTGTCCCTGTGCCAGGTTGATCCAGCAAAGCTGCAGCCTTAGTTATTCAGGTGGGCACATTCAAGCGTTTGGAGATCTGTTTGAATTGTGAACATCTTCCTGTGCACCAAAGTGTTTGAATTGTGAACATCTTCCCGGGCACCAAGTGGTCGGTGTTCCCTCCTGCATGTGCAGAAGGTGTGAAGGAGCCACCCTGGAATTCACATCTCGTATTTCCCACTACCGAGCTCTCCTGGTCTCCTGTGAGCTGGGGAGGGGCAATTTGGAAAGGAACTATTGGGCAAAATTGTGTAGAAGAGTGAAATTACAGGAGTGTGATCAGTGCCCATCTTTCTGTCATTCATTCTGACCATAAAGGTGCTCCATCACTTTTGCTGTATAGCAGAAGCTTTTCCTAACCAAGTTTCATTTGAATATTAATGGACTATTTATGACATGCTTTGTCACTTTTTGAGTTTTTCCTGTATGCTCAGCTTTGGAAAATCACGATTACCATCAGCACAAGGTAGATTCTGTCTTGGAAGGATTCATTAGGTGTAAAATGATAATCTTACAGCTGAGCGTTTAGGTAATCTGAGACCAAAAAATAAGGCTCAAAATCTGGTTCACTTGCTGACTGACTGCTTCCCTCCAGTACTGTTGCCTCCAAAAGAGCATTTATTAAAATGACAATGATAAGTTGCAAAAAAGACAAGTTTGTGTTATTCTTTAGAGAAAACTAAGCCTGTTGAAATTTTTTAGAGCAGGGCTACAGTTCTGCTCTCTGAAAGCCTTCTCCTCCAGTGGGCTGGGTATCCATTAATGTCTAAGGAAATTTTACAGGACTAGAAGAATTAGTTCAAGGGAAAGTTACTGTAACTTGAGGACTGGCTGTCCCAGATCCACCTGAGCTGTTGAAATAGAAGCTGTACTTGGCAGACCCAGTCCTGTAAGGCTCTGTTCTTGGTGGATGTTCATCCTTAAACACAGGAGTTTTGGTGTGTTGTTGTTAGGCTAACATACACTTTTGTGATTATGTGGCTGGTGAGAAAGTTGTTTTATGTAGGCAGAAAGTTAGCTAGTGGGGAAAAAAAGAAAATACTCTTCTGTTTTACATCTTAAACTATCAGAAGTTGTGTTAACTGATGAGTCTGGTGTCTAGAGTGAAAAACTCAAGCAGTGAAAAGGTAGTGACTTAAATGAAATTATTCTTGTAGTTAGATAAAATACATTGTTACTGTAGACAAGTAAATTTGCTAACTCTTTATATAATGTAATTTGGAATAGATAGTGTCCCCTCCATTTTTATTGATAACAAAACAAGACTATTTTAGATACTACCAACTTCCCTCAAGTAATTTTAGGATGGTCTGTTGAAGAGAGTCTCTTAATTTTCTTGTTTATTGCTTCCAAATGCAGATAGCAGTATTATTTTGGGAATAAATGCAGTTGGTGGAAGGATCTGCTGGATCTGAATATTTGGGGTAATGGGTACACAGACTTATCCTATCTTTATTTTGTTCAGAGCAGTGTACGGCTTCAGGTTTTTGTAACATTTTGATGTGTAGTCAGATTTCTGGAAAATGCAAATGGGTTTGGAAAGGCTTCAGAAAACATTCATTCAGTAGCTGTTGGCTTGGTTTCTTTTTCAGGATGTGTTTTTCTACTCTTGAGAAGCTTGCCTGGCACCAGGTAATGAAATGTCTGAGGAGTGGTGCCACAGCAGCGTCTGTGGCTGACTGCTGTCACATTTCGGCTGCTGCTCTTACTTCTCCTCACCAAGGTCAGGAGATGGAACCTGAGGCAGGTGTTTTGTCGCTGCCCATTCAATTCTCAGTGGCAGCTGTGAAGCTCTCTGGGGCTTGGGCAAATTTGCTTGGCTGCTTGGCAAAGCTCTGAGCAGCAACAAGGACACTGAAGCCGTCTGTGTGTAAGATACTCTTATCTTTCACCCATGCTGAATTTTCCAAGTCCTGTGTGTTAGACTCAGATACCTGATACTGATCATTCTTCAGCTTGCTCCATTACTAAGTTTAAGGTGAGCATCATGAAGAAACAAGATCTCTGTATTGATGATATTTTGGATTTAAAAGTGTTGTTTGAGTTTTAATCCTCAAATAGTTTTCTGAAATGTCATGGTTTAATACAGCAGTTTCACTATAAATATTACTGTTGCCTCACTATACTTTAGGTGATGTTTCCAGTGATGTACACTTCTATTCAACTGGCCCTTATATTTCTGTGGGTAAGACTTGAAACAAAACAAAAAAAAAAGGCAGATTGGCAAAACTTTGTGTTATTTTAGTGGTTGGTTGTAGAACCTGAGGAATGGTAGCAAACTTGACTAGCAGCTGAATCATAACAGTAATGGATTACCTGCCTGGAAGATTGCCTTGTTTGTCTTTGGTTTTATTGGCACTGCTGGAACCTTGCCCTTAAAAGACACAGTCATCTTCTGCAATAGTCCATTTTTTGTTCAGTTGAAAACAGAAGTCAGTGATCAAAGTATCTGGGAGTTATAAACTAGGTAAAATTACACTTCAGCGCTGCCATAGCCACATTTCTGGTCACTTTGGTAAATTAAAGTGGTTAACAACTGTGCTAACCACACATACACTAAAGGTATTTATATTGCCTGGGTTTTTTTTCTTCATTTTCAAATAGTCTAACTTTGCTCTGTGTTTGTTGGCTGGATTTGATGAAGTGTGATGATTTCCAATCTCTAGTCCCAAGCACTGTGGCAATGTATATTTTTTTTTTAATTATGATCTGTTTGATCTCTTTAAACTTCTTCTTATAATGTCAGTACCTTTGAATAAGGGAACATCTTATATATATCTTCTTAGGAACAGACTAGACTGCCAATCTGACAGCAATGTCTCAGAGCAGTACCTTTTAAATGTATGCTATTGACAAGTTCTTAATGTGGTTTGACAAATTTATTCTACATTGTGGCAGATGGGTAATTTTTATGGCCAGAGGAATTTCTTAGGACAACTTCTTGGCTGCTGTCTTCCCTTCTATAGTCACCTGCTTTATAATTTACTTTTTCCCCATGTACCTGTGTGTATATCTCAATACACAGCGTTAATTCCCCAGCAGAACCCATCCTGATTGAATGTATTAGAGTTCAGATGTTTTTCCACTTCCGTTTCTTGTGTTGAACCCTATCTTTTTTTTTTCAGAAACTTGCGAAGGCAAATCTTTTGGTGTGAACTTAGTGCTTGGTCTTTATCAGGCAGTGGTGTGTTTAGTTTTCCTGCCCTGTTTTTTCAAGGAAGGTGTAAGACTGCAAGATGCAAATTCGGGGCTTATTAAATTGACTTGTACACACTTCACAGATTTGAGTAAAATCAAGGCATTTGGGAACCCAGATGCAGGAGTTGACTTACAGTACTTGTACCTAACACTTACCTTTGTGTACTTACACAGGTGCTTTTTATTTATTTTTTAAAGAACTGTAAGGTAATTGAGCCGTGTAGGTTTCAGCAAATGCAACTGATACCTGACCCAAAGCTTGGTTTGCCCATGTAAGCTTTAGGCCTGCTAATAGGTTTGTGAGTCAAGATTTGGAGTCATTGTAAGGTGCTGGGTGAAATGCTGTCCCATAGATTGCCCTGAACAGAAGGAGGTGTTGAAAATGCCAGCCAGGCATTATTTGAGAATAGTGTGCACCTGGCTGGTGCTGCTGGTGCCGTACTGCATCCTGTTGAAATACTGATAAGTTGGTTTTAGAAAAAGGGATCTTTGAGCCCAAAATGGTGGAAAGGGGGGAAATTGATCCCTTTTGGTTTTTTTTTATCCTTTTGACAGCACTTCGCAGTCTTGTGCATGCTGTACATGCAGGAGGCCATTGTTGTTCGAGAGTTTTCACAGCACTCTTGGCCTGATTGTTCCTGTTCCATGTACACTGGGAGGAGCAGTGTGGTGGCAGCAATTCCATTAAAGCTTCTGGTGCTGACAGGAGTAATTCTGTCTCTAATGATATATCCAAAAAGCCAGGTGTTAGTTTACTTCCACCACCAAAATATGACTGAATTGGGATATCTTGTTTCATCTGGAGCAGAGGACTTCTGGCACCATCAGCTCTTTCTCCTGCCTGTACCAGTGAAGACGTGCCTGGCCCATGGTATGGAAGCAAAAAAAGTGAAGTGACACTTGCTTCCTTTGGCAACTCTACTTATTTTTTGAGTAAATAAATAGATTTTCAATCCATTGCTTATTGATTTGGCATGGAACAGCTCTCAGTCGTCTGGAAGGCTACTCTGGTTTGCAGTATAAATACTGAAGTATATGCAAGTAGCATTTTTAAAGTTTGGGGTTTTTTTCTTTAACTTGTGGGGTTTTTTAATATGCAGCTTTAGGAAAGGGATTGATTACTTTTTTTAAATAAAAAGAGTAGGAAGAGTCACCACCTCACTGTGTGTGAATGAAGGTGTCTTTCCTGTTGTTCATTGTGAATTATAGTCATTTTATACTTTTACCCTTATGGCCTTGTTTAATAATAAGTCCTATGCAGCCATAGTAAGTACCTAATATATAAAACATCTAATTTAGATAATACTGACATTTTGTTAGCAAATTCAGGTTCAGGAGACACAGGTTCACAACTGAAAATCAAAAGACTAAGTTATAATTAAAGGAGCTTCTGCATACAAAGTTACCTGCTTAATTTAATACTGATAAAGGGTATTGATATGTTTCCAGGACAGTCCCTTCTGGCCAGCTGAGCTGTGGAGTGAGTAGTTGGTGAATAAGTGAGGCCATTGTTCTGGAGGAACATGCTGTGTTCACTCATGTTGGCTCTTTTGGGGTTTTACTCTTTTTACTGTAAGAAAGAGCAGGGTTGGCTGAGAATACATTTTGGGTGGGTTAAGAGCTATAGCCCAGAATATTCTGTTATTTTCTCCTTCAGGGCTAATGAGTCAGAGTTCTCTGTTCATGGAGTGTGTGAAGAGAGCTGTTGAGGGTGGAGCAAATCTGTATTTACATTTTTCAGTCATTTGTAAAGTATTGAATGTCAAGAACGACTTTGCCTTAAAGGCAAGCAAACATGAGCAGTTTTCAAGTATGAAGAAACTTGAATTGCATCTGTTGGTACAGTTTGCATTCCTTTTCAGGCATCTGAATGGCAGAAGTCTCCTGAAGGGAACAGGAATAGCTTGGCAGTGGAGCAGTGACCAAGAGGTGCAGCCTTTGTGCTCCTCTGTAGGAAATACATTGTTTCACCAGTGTGGTTTCTTGTTTATTCTACCTGTTGCTTTTTGTTGGGTTTTTTTGTTGTTTTGTTGTTTGTTTTTCCTGCAATTTTGAGTACATAAGGAGAAGTGGGAACAAAGTAAAGGGATGGATGGGAGACCCTGGTTTTACTGGTGCATGGGTCAGGTGCTCTGCAAGTACCCATAGATCACACCAACCATTCTTTATAGGCTTGATCTGTAACCTGAGCCAGTGTGGGTTTAAAATGGTCACTGCAAACCAATATATCCAGTTTGTCATTTTTAAACTCAATCAATAAAACTGTTTAATTCTACATTGATCAAAAATTGATTGTTTTGGGAGCTACCATCTTTTTCAGACACTTCCTAATTGCTTCAGTTCTAGAGGGGTGTCCAGTTCATAGGCTATTAACAGGCTATTAATGGAGTTTATGACCCATGTTATTTAAGAAGTCTGCATAGACAAAAGAAGAGTTTTCAATTTAATCAAATGGAGAGCTAATTTGGGAAGAGGTACTGCTATATTAACTTTTTTTCTTTTTTCCCCTTTGTTTAGCTATTGGCGAATATGAAGAGCTTAGAGCAGAAAATAAGAAAACAAAGGAAGAGGTTTGTATGAATCAATTATTCATTTAATACTGAAATGCTTTGTGGACTGTGGCAGATTGTTGACTGCTTTTTTGAGTTCACTGTTACATAATAATAATAATGAGTATGACTTGTACCCATGTGTTTTATGAAGCAATGAATGCAACTCTCACAACTATTGTGGCTGTCCCACTGCAGTAAAGTTCCTGTAAATATATTTTAAATGATTGCTGCTTTACCAGGTTTGCCTGTGATAACAGTGGGAACATAGACCAAGTCATATGTTCAGATACAATTGTTTCTCTTTGATCTAAGTCCTGTTTGATTATTACTTCATTTGCACAGGGGACTTAATTACTGAAAAGAAAAAAAAAGAGAACAACTTCCCTCAGCTTCTGAACATTCATAATGTAGGAATATGATTTCTGAAGGTAGGGAGGAATGCAGGGGAGTCAGTGCTACACTGTATTGTAAGCAAAATTCTCCTTCTCCAGTATGAGTGAGCTGAAGATATAAGAAATCTGTTAGTTTTTAAATCCCTTTTAGCTGCCAGGATACGTAGGTTTAATTCAGCTTCTTTTGAAATAATTTTGGAATGGTCATTTTTAGTTACAATGTTTCAATTCAAGGCTCTATTGAGACCTTTTCCTTAAGTCTTTTCTTATTGTTGTAAGAAAATTTGATACTTATGTACACTTATGATTCAGCAAAGATTATTTGTATTTCTACTGAGGTCAACACAATGTGCTTCATTCCCCCTCTGCTCTGATCTCCTTGTCCTTTTCACTTTGGTTGGTGCTGCATTCCTGTTCTGCTGATCTTATCCCAGGAAATCTGTCCTCTCTCTTTGCTGTTTGGAGGAAATGCACAGAAGAAAGTGAGAAAAAGGCTGACTTGGACCAAGACTCCATCCAGCCCAGATTGCTGTCTCTGGCAGCAGAAAGGGAGGCATGTGGGAGCGTGTTTAACACCTGGGCAGGTTTCTCTTGCTGTCTCCAAACCATTTACAGCCTGGGAATTGTTTCAGCATCCTGCCCTGCAGTGCTCTGTTCCTTTAGTTTGTCCCATGCTGGCTGTTGGCTTCTGTCACATGTGGGGAGTGCCATGCCAGGACATGAGTACACCCCATGAAAAACAGGCTCCCCAGCTTGCCCTGAACCCAAGTTACATCAGCTTTGGTATTTCTTCAGCAAAACTTTGTTTAGCTTGAGAAGGGAGGAATGGGGAGACTTCCCTTGAATTCCTTTTTGATTTTTTTTTTCTTCAAAGGGAATTTCAATGAAAAATTTTATTTCTGAAGTTGAGATGGAACGAGATGTTCTGAGGTTGTTTTTTCCGTTCTGCTCTTGCTTCCTTGCTCCTCTTTCTCACAAGGCTTCTTTCCTACAGCTGCATATCTCTAGCTACTCTTGTGTGTTTCATCTGGAGACTGCTTTGAACTTTTGCAGAATTCTTGCATAACACCCAAAAATCCCCCAAGCCTGAGCCTATGGGGATTACATTCCCAGCTGAGCAAACAGTTAAACACGTGCTCAAGGCTGGATTTTCAGTTGTTATGCAAGTTTTCGTCTTCCAAAAACTCCATCCTGCAAATTGGTGTGCTTGTGTAAGCAGTCATGGTTCATTGTTCAAGTGCTTGGACTCAAATGGTTAAGTGTGAGGCTCTAAGTGCATTTCTTCCACAAAAAAAAAAAAAAAAATCTACTGATACAGAGTTCATGGCTGTGTTGCTTCCAGTTGCCAGTACTGGAAGAAACTATTCCTTATGTTATGGCAGGGCAGGGTAATCCTAAAGGTCCTTAGCATCTCTTGCTTTGTATCTTAGTTTGTGCTTTGCCAGGATCAAACCTGCTGCTGGAAAAATGTAGCACAGACTTTCTCTGCCTGTGGGTCTGGGAGGTTGTGGGTGACTTCTGTTCTATTTCTGCCACTGTCTGTCACTGTGAATGTCAGCAAAGACTTCCTGTGTATCAACTGTGGTCACATAATTACGTGGATAGGAGAATGGGATGTTAATTTTTTTAGCAGGTGACTTGCAGACTGTGTGTGGAAAGTGCCAGAGAGGAATTAAATAGCAGTGTGTGTGAATATGCTTTTGGTACACTTGGAATACTTTCCTAGGTCGCTGCTGTGCTTTTATGTCTCTGAAAGATGAGCTGTGCATGCAGAAATTGTCCTAGTTTCCATTAGACACATGGAACTTAGTGGATAATGGGCAGGTAACTGAAGATATAATTTTAAGTTTTGAAAATTTATGCTCTTTGTTCCATATTTTTTCCTTAAAATGAGGAAGTAAATTGACTTTTAAATGGGTTACTTTGTTCAAAGCACCGCTGCTTTGGAAGGGATGCTAATAACCATGAAAATTCAGGAGCAAAAGACAAGATCTTTCATCCACAATGTCTCTTCCTCATTGCCTTGCAAAACTGCCAATTTGGAGACCACTGGTGGAGTCTGACAACATTGCCCCAGACATTTTTTGTTAGTGTTTTTAAATACTTTTAGAAACAATGGAGGCAAAATTATATTGGCAGATTACGTCTCTTAGGTCACCTTTTTTTATTGATGCAGCCAACAAAACATTCATACCAGCCCCCCAAAAATGGATAACAAACGTTCAGCTGCACACAGATGTGGGTAACTTAATATGCAGTTCTGACATATTCAGAGTCAGATCATGAATAAATATTTGACTACTTGCTAATCAGACAGAAATTACTCTGAACGCTGGTTTTGACAGTGTTTTGTCATGCTGCCAGCAGGGGAAAAAAAAAAGCAAGACAGCTATCCAAAACAGTAGGTGTAATACTGTATCTCTGATACCTCATTCATGGTGTTTGCTCTGCTAAAGCACAGGGATGGAGTGGATTATATGTTTTGTCACCAAGTAGGAATGGGGAAGGGACTCTGCCTTGATGACATGCTCATTGTTTCTCTGAGTAGAGTACTGCAAATGTCATTGGACACTTTTGAGCACTGCACCAAACTCACAATTTTAGAACAAGCATTAAATCTGCATACATTTCAAAATCTGTGTAAATGGGAAAGAATTGTGTCTTGTGTTGCTTAGCAATGGTTTAATTGACTATATGACTACTACGTGAACTTCTTGCATCTTAATATCTGGGCTGAACAATCTCCCTGTTGTTTTTGCCCTTTGAAGGCCTTTTACAGAAATCTGTAGGAGCTTATGTGCAAAATAGTTGGCAAAAAAAGAAGCCTGTTAGTAGAGAATAGACAAGAAACTAGAAATTAAAGTATTGCCTTGTGTATTGGCTACCTAGAAGGCTAAAATGTGAAAGGAGTGGGATTGACAAATCTTCTGAACTTGTGCCTGCAAAGATGAAGAATATATGGAGCTATTCACAAAATTAACTCTGGCAACTGGACTGTTAATTTCTAAAAATACAGATGCTGTGTATTTTTACTGCTGGGAGATTATCTGACTGACTCCTGTAGCCACTCCAGCACTGCAGTATTGTCTCTTTACATTGTTAGGGTTTTATAGGTGAGATAATGGTGGTATAAATATTAGATTACTAATACTAGATATGTTAAATAAAATAGAATAAATGCTTATTTTACTTTGCAGAGAAGCTGGAACTCTTAATTAGGTTAAAAACTGAAAATTTACTGGCAATCCAGGAGCTGCAAACTTTTTAATTTTTATTCAAGGGTACTCTTTAGTTTGGAGCTATCCCTTAACACTGAAAAGTGAAAGCTTAGTAAATACATGGAAACTATTTCTCCTTAGCAGTTGCATGTGCTTGAATGTGGAAAGTGAAGATTTTATAGTAATTTTATGCTATTTGCCTTTTCATATTTAGGAATAGTGATACTTTTGTCCATTAGTGATTCTATTGTGTATGCCTAAAACTGCATTTTTGAAAAGTGAGATGGTTATGAACTTTTAAGACTTATCTGGAGCATTTTAGGAGCAGCTCATATGTCTAAATTTTGATTTTTAAACTTTTCAGTTCTAAAGGTAAGGTCAATTTGTTTTAAAGGGTGGCAGTATTTTTTTATTATGAAACATAGTTTATAGGCTTTTTATTTTTGTCTAAATTTCAGATTTGAAACAGTTTAAGTAGTTAAAGAAAATGTCAAATTTTTCTAATGCTTAGAAGATAATCTAGAGTATTTTTTGGAAAGACCTGTAACAGCTCTGCTTGCATGGCTCTGATTGCAAGACAGAAGGCAAAGTGCTTTCCATTGATCATTTCAGCAAGGGCAGCAATCTCCCACTCTCCTTTTCTTCTTCTTCTTTCATTCTGAAGCACAGTAGCAGCAAAAGGAAGGTATTGAGAAAACTGCAACTGGGAGCAGGAATTGCTCTGCAGAGACCCAAGCCTAGAGACCCTGATTGTGCAGAGAAATGTGGCAGTTATGAGGAGAATAGTCAGCTTGCCGTGGTCCAAATGGAGCTCTCTCTGCAAATAGCACTCGAGGTGAAGTGGAATAGGTCATTTAACTTCCCCTTTCACTGCACAGGGAGAGCTGCTTTGCCTTACAGCCTGCTGCCTGGAGGATTTTAAAAGGAGTTTTTCCTGTCGTTTGGATAAGGGAGTGGGCTATGTCCTCTACATCAAGGTTTCCATCAGTAGGAAAGTTGTTGACTTCTACAGGCAACAGATCAGATCCTTAAAATGTTAATGTTTCTGGTTTTTAAATTGCTCATTTAATGTGCAGTGGGCTGAAAGCTTGCAGTGTGCAGACAAATCATGTGTGGGTGAAATATGTCATTGTGGCTCCAGGGTCTTTCTTGGGAAACCCAAGGAGGCAGCAGCTCCCACCAGTTCCCTTTTGTGGCAGAACTGTGCTCTGCACAACAGCCAGAAACACCTTCTGCATCTTTCACTGCCTTCTGCTCTTCGACTGCACTTCTGCCACAAAGGTAACCCAGATTTTTTCTGAGGAAAAAGAGGGAGGGCAGCAAGATTCATGCACAGATTTCCCTTCCCCACTTCTCCTCTGCAAGATTCTCTTCACAGGTTCTTTGTTAACAGGGCCCCAGGAAATGGTGAGTCCTTGTCCGGTGCTGCTTGCTCAGCGTATCTTTGCTCCTTCTGCAGCTCTGCCTTATTTCACAGTCCTTACAGCCCCTGGTGACTGACCTGTCCCCCTACTCAGCCCCTGTCCCTTGAAACTGCATCACCCCAGAGCCATGAGAAGAGAGATTGTTGTTGAGTGCAGCTCCTTCTGCTCCCACGGAGAGCCATCAGCTGCCCCAAGCCAGCACCAGCAGCATCCTCACCTTGCCCAGGAGCAGATCCTTCTTTGGGTCTCATCCAAGGTCCTCTGTAGCTGATAGAAGAGTTCTCTTGAATTTGGCTGCCTTTGAATCAGACTCTCCCCCTTCTTGTTGCTTTACAGCAGGCTCCTTTCCCAGCTAACTCAAAGTGGTTCCTCATGTGGAAAAACCGAAAATCGAGCAAAATCATTTCAGGGTTTTTGGGGGTTTTTTTTGTCTCTTTTTTTTTTATACCCAGTTCTGTTCCAGTGGCCAGAATCGTTGTAATTGGAGTTGCACTGTAAGGAGCTCAGTCACACAGACCCCTCTTCCAGAAGTTAACTCATGGTCTTAGGTTGATTTATTGCTGTGAACATGCCCAGCCGCATGTGAGGAAGGATGTGTGTGTAAGGCACCTTGTGTGCCAGTCATACTTCCCCCTGGGTCATGTGGTTTTCACACTGTGGTTAATCACTGACTGTGTCTCTTGTGAGTTTTACTCATTTCTTTGAGTTCTTTCATTTACTTACAGAATGGGTTTTCTTAGAGGACTCTATTTCACATCTGTTTTATTCTTTGTGAAGAGCTCGTTCCATCATAAGATCAGTGATTGCAGGCCTATGTAGTGTTAGGAATAACCACAAAATTAATAAAACTGAGGTAATGGGAACTCTTTAAAGCATAAAAATGAGTGCCTTTCTCTCTACATACTGAAACTTTGCTCATGATGTAATGAAATTAAACAGCATGTTGGCTGATGGTTGGCTTTGAGGTTTTTCCCTGCACATGGTGGGTAAGGAAATGTAGGCCTCTTTTCTGAGTCTATTTGTGTTAAAGAAACTAGACTTAAAGCCTGTTTTTGACATGCAAAGTGTTGCTTCTGCTGTTGGTGTAACATGGATAACTGCTTATGTCAGTTTTGGACAATGTGTCTCTTTAAAATATTTTCAGAGTAGCTCTGAATCAGAACCTAAATCAAGTACAGTGTGCCAGTTTGGCTGGGAAGTACTCTGAGTAATGAATTTTTTATGCATAATTTCCATTGATCTTACGTGGCTGAAAGGAAAAAGAAATGCTTTGATAGGCTTCTGTACATTATTGTGCTGGCAATTGATCTTGGTTGATTTTGCATGTTGTGACTGACTGCTAATTAAATAACTGCGATCAGTGTTTCATTTCAATTTTCTCTTTTCCTACAGTGTGACAAAATCAAGCAAGAACGAGATGAGGCTGTCAAAAAGCTGGAGGAGTTTCAGAAAAGTAAGCTGACAATGTCAGTGGGATTTTCTTGACGTAGACAATTATGAACATAGTTCTGCACACTCTACAGCAGTGTTAAGAATGCTGAGATTCAGGTCCACTTGCTGTTTCTCCTTGAAAGCTGAGTTTAAGGAGCTAATCCAGTGAGGCTTTGCCCACAGTAGTCAGAATAAATGCTTTTACAGCATTTGTACTCTCTGGCACGGGTAGTCACTCTCAAGGTGCAAAGTGGTGAAAATACAGTGGTGCAAATGTGGCTCTATCTCACCTAGATTCTACAAGTGACTTTTGGAATGGTGCATGCTTGAAGTGAGTGGGATTTGATGCTGAAATTCCTAATAATTGTTATAATAATAATAATAAAAATGGCAATTCTTTTCATGAAGGAGTAATTCTACTTTAAGCATAGACACACCAGGAAAGGTTTTTAGGACGAACTGCTCTCAGGTGCTAATTTTTAGCGCAAGTTCTACCTCGTCTGGGCTGTGAGAACCTCAATATTCAGTTTTGCACTTTTATGGTAATGGTTCTATTGAAACTGTATGGTGTCTGGAAGCAACAAAGCACATCTAATGGGAGTGGAAGTATCCTAGTGGAATAGCTCCTTAGAAGAGACAATTACAATGGGATTGTGGTCTGTTATGTCTGGTTTGTGCCAGTACAGTGAACTGCACGGTGAAGCATCAGAAATGTGGATGAAGTTAATGCAGGAGGAGGAAATCACATGGTCTGTACTTTTGTGTGACTGTGTTAAAGAGGAGTTTGCTCACTTCAGTTTTATAATAGTTCGTGTGATACAATTATGGAAAATAATCTGAAATCAACAGGAATTGTCTACTGCCTTGAATGATCTTAGGTAACCAAGAATGTTCTCTAAGAAGTACAATTCCTCTGGAAAAACGGCTGCCTGTTTTGTTTTTGTTATGATACGAGGAATACTGGAGTGTGGCAGAAAATGTCAAGTAGTTAAGACTTAAAATTTGAGGTAATATTTGATGTTGTAAGATTTTATAGGTTTCTTTTATCTTCCTTTCACATTTTTAAAGGACATACCTTGTAAACATAGTGATAAAATGCCAGGAATATTAGGATTTTAAAGCAATAATAGAGCCCATTATTTAAACGACAATATAAAAGGCAATTATATTGATGAAGAGCTACATTGGCTTTGTGTCTGTGAATAAACTTGGCCTGTACTCAGCTTCTATTTGTTCTCCTGGCATAAACACATATTGTGTGTGATTCCAGTTTAATGGGGCCCCGTTTGTATGCCAAGCAGCTGCATTTTAGGCCCTATTGCGTGATTTCATAGCTCTCTGAAAATTGGTTCTATTGAGCACAAGAGATAGAAGGTGGTGGTGGGGGGGAAAGCTTCAACACACAATCATTTCTTTTCAATTGGAGCCAGCAAGGTTGATGACAACATGACCATTGTGTTATAATGATAAGACCACTAAGGATCTGTACCTCTCATCAAGGCTTTCACACAACAGCAGATACAATTTAATTCACTGCTCTGTCAGCAGTGCTGATACCATTATGCCGTCTGTCTCCACAGTTATAATCACTGTCCTCCGAGAAATGCAGTTGAAATGATCTTGAGCAGTCAAAGAAACTCTCAATTAAGGCTGCCACTTCCAATGTGTCAGATTGTGTCTTATGCACTTGGTACAATTTTCACTTCCAATCCTGTTTATTTACAATGTCTACCAGTAATTATGCTTAACATGTCATTTAGTGAGGGTGCCCCTGCCAAGGAGATTGTTGGGTGCTGCGGTACCATTGAGGGGGAGTTTCTCGCAGTCAATGCCATCAGCGGCTTTTAGTCCCTGATGGGATGCAGTAGTAATGTTGATAATGCAAGTATCGTGCTCATCAAGTCATAATTAGATGCCACTCAAATGTGCCACTTGTAATAACAGTGTTGATTCATGTTTTCTCGGTGACTGCAACTACTAATTAGTTAAGTGGTTTTTGGTTGGCCTGCATTTGCTGCGGATTATTATTACCCCTGAAAAAAACTGTCAAGGTTAGAGATGTTTCAGGCCACTTAGTGCTTCTTTATGAATATTAATATTAACATAATAAGAACTTTGGACAGACTTAGGAAATAATATATTTTTTGTATTTAATTTGGAAAGACTTTTTTCCCCTGAGTTAATCATAATTGCAGGTTAATTAAGTTTAAATGAACCAAGAGTAATCCCTAGCTCTGCCATGAGAGCCCGATCCTTGTTTCCTAACTTTAGCCTTGCTTGAGGCCTTTACATTCCTGTCTGTAAAATGGGAGCAGCACTGTATCTCCACTGCTCCTTCATCCAGCCCAAAGTATCTCACTGCTCAAAGCTCCCAGGGCTCAGAAGAATAAAACCAGAAGAGACAGGGAGATGTACTGCCTGAAACTTTTCCTCTCTCAAATTGTATATATTGTATGTCTCTCAAATGTAGCAGCTGGTAGGACATGTTTGGAGCAGATCATTTCTCCATAGAGAAATGAAAATAAAATAAAATGAAGATAATTTCTACAGGAGAAATGGAAATAAAAAGACAATCAAAGAAAGAGGTCTGGTTGCACTGCTGGTAGAAGACTTCATGTAAATATAGTTTTTAGACCAAGATTTACCGGTACAGTGCTCCGCCTTTTCTTTTTTGTAGATTTTGGGTCTTTCGTGCAGCTACTCAGCAAACCAATGTGTTGCTGGTTTCCTCTGGCAACAACAAAACTTCAATAATGAAAACTTCAGCTGATGTTAAGTATAAAGCTGCCTAAATAACATTTGTTAATGGCCTCCTTTTTCCTATCATGAAGTCCTGTTTTGTAGTTATTAAGATGACCTCTGTATATCAAAAATGGCTTAAATACCTCTCTTTACTCTTTGGTCAAAACTCTTGGAATAGGGCAAGGGGGGTTTTCTACCCAGTGGTATAAAATCCCTAGATTTTAAAGCTTATCTTGATAAAAAGGAGAAGAAATACTAGGAAAAAATTCCTCTGTATTTACACTATATTTTCCAGCTTTGCTCCTGCTCCGAAGTGTTGTTCAGCTGCAAGTAACCTGTGCATTTTTTCAAGTTTTCTGTGCATTGAAATTGTGACACTGGGCTGGGGAGGAATTTGTACCTTGCAATGACTTGCAGAATTAAGGTCCAGGCTGCTGTTTGCGATCAGATGAAGGTGCCAGAAGCCAAAGGGAAATTGCATCAATGAGCCTGAGAAATGGAAAACTGTTCTTGGGTTTTCTGCTTTGCTCCCCTGTTTAACCTAAAACCTGTCCCTTAAGACTTTGAATACTCATAAAGTACATATGTACTGCTGGAAGATGTGTGGAATTGCAAGATAAAATGTATCTGTGCTTTTAAATTCTTTCTGATTCACATTGGTCTCCCATGTTACAAAACAAGATTTGTTCCAGAACTTTTTGGTCACTCTTTTGCCTGTCTTTGACAGAGTGCTGTGTACCCACAATTGTAATAGGGATTTTCTAAGTGCAGAGGACAGATGTGTCACTTGCTCCTCCAGCTGTGACATCAAACATACAGCCATGCATTCCAGCTGCAGTCAGACAGCCCAGTCTTGGTTTCAGGAAAGATTTTGTGAGTATGTTGTAATCTGTGTTGTGGACTGTGAAGGTAGATGAGACTATGGTGCTCATTTTGGGACCTGCTTAAGCACAGAGAGACTGCCAATAAGAAATGGACCAGAAAGAGAAAAGGAACTCCCTTATCCTAAAGGTGTCATTCTGATTCCTTGAGTGTTAGTGAAATAAAGATGGTGAATGAGGTTTGTCAAGGAGGCTGGTCCTCTGCTTCCATAAGTTTATGCTCAGTTCTACAGTTGCCTCTCTAATGCTGCAAACATGGCTTGAGAGAATTGCTTGAAGGAACAACCCAAACATCCAGTGCTCAGAACAGTTCCTGTCCATGGAGATTATCTAAGTATGTACTTCCCTGTGTTTGAAATGCTCACAATGAAAGTTAGCAAAGGAAGATAGGCTATTTCTGATCATGGGAAGCATGTGTCAATCTCAGGAAAATAATGACTAATTTTTGGACTCTTCCCTTAGTTTCTCACATGGTTATTGAGGAAGTGAACTGTATTCAGAACCATCTTGAAATAGAGAAGACATGCCGTGAAAGTGCTGAGGCTTTGGCTTCTAAGGTGAGAAGAATTATGGTGATGCTGGGGTTTTCTATCTATTTATTCACCTGTTTATCTATTTATTTATTTAAAACTTGAGATTATATGTATGACCCTTATATATTTCTGTATAATCTCGTGGAGCTGTGAAACAGTTTGGAAGTGGCAAAAAACTAACAGCCAGATGCAAGATGCAAAATACCATTCCTGCCTTTAAAGAAAAAAAAAAATACCCATTTTAATGTAGTTTCTATTTTCATGGACCAGCATCCTGATCTCTAGCTTTCATATGCATTTAGGTTAAATGGAAAATAAGTTTTAGAACTCCTCTGTGTGAAAACAATAATGAGCATTTCAGTGTCTAAATCAAATGGAAAAAGTCAACCACTGCATTACATTTCAGGTGATTGTTTATGAAAGCAAAGCAAGGGCAGGGGAAAGGTGACCTCCACTGCTCTGTTGATTGCGTCTAGTCTGATGAATTTAGCAAGTGTGTAATTTTCTATATTCCATCTCATCAGAAGTGCATTATTATTAAAGAATGTTTTTATCTCTCTTATATATTTTTGGTTGTGTAAAATGCATCTGAGCCACTTCATCAGAAAATGGATTACAGCAATTTTGAACCAAATTTCATTAGCAATGCTGACTGCCTTTTTTTTTATTCTTTTTTTTTTCCCCTCCCTCCCCATTCCCTGCCCAAAGTACATCCTTAGATATGGTAAAAATCACACCAGCAAGAAATCACTTTAATTTAGATGCATTAGCAATGTACTTTCTGGAGGTATTTACTTAATTGTTTGCATAATGACACTATATTAGAATTCATAAGATAGACAATCAGCATATAAGTAAGAAAATGAACACATTTATGCAACTTGTCTTCTTCTCTGCACTTTCCCTGTAATGCAGGGACAAGGGCAGTTCAAAGACTCCCTTTGCTCCGTGGGGCTGTTTGTCTGTGAGCTGTCTGCACCACATAGGGCTCCTCACACCACTCTCCCCACTGTCTCACTTTCATTCCTTAGGAAGCAGATAAATTCTTGAATAAATCTCCCATAGTTAAAGGGCTCAGGATAAGGGGGATCAGAGATGATTGCTCAGGTGAAAATTTGGGGCCAGATGAACTGTACAGTGTATGTTTTCTCTGAAGATGCATACTGGAGTTCTGAAGTCTGTGTTGACTTTGGCTTGTGGTGTGTCTTTAGTAGGAAATTGAGTTTCATTCTTAAACCTGAGCACGGGGAATACTTGGCTGGTGGGTGAGCAGTCACCCTGACATTTACCTGAACACTCCTGGGGTGTCTGGGTGCAAGACAGTGAAAGAGAATTAAACATTTGCAGTGATTCCTGTTCAGTTTTTGTTGATCAAGACAGAGATGCCATGTAGAATCTCTTCTGTACCATCCACCAACCAGCCACGTTGGTGGCATCCAGCCCAAAGTGTTTCTGACTTGTGGTCTGACCCATAAAGAATTGCTTCATGAGATGGCTCTCATCTTGCATATGTTGACTCTGTAGTAATAACTCCAAAGAATTATGAGATAATTCTGTTGTGACTAGGAATATAGAGATGGTAGTATTTGTAGTTTATATATATTATATCTATATAATATATAATGTATTTTATTATATTATTTATTATTATAGTTTATATATTATTATATATATTTGTAGTTTATATGTAGGAGAAAGTAAGGATTTTTACTTAACCAATTGATCCAACTTGGAAAACCAGATGAGCTTTCAGGGGCACAAACTCTTCTTCAGGTCATTCAGGTGGGACTCCTGGTACATGTTTAAAGGTGAGGAGCTGAAACAGCTGTCACAAAGCTTGTGTAGCATTAAATCAGCTTGGTAGTTGATTTGAGTGATTTAAACCTACACAGTATTTATTAAACAGAAGTACCAGAGAGGAAGAAAAGACATGGATAAAGCATCATGTTGAATTGAAGCCTCTCAGAGGAAAAAGTGGATAACCACCCCATCTTCAGACCATTCTAATGTTGAGTGGAACTTAATCTAATGTTACTTTTGTCTTCTTTGCTTGATAGATATTTTAATGATAAAGGACAAAAAACAGTTGACTTTTTTTTTCTTGCCCAACATCTTAAAGACAGACTAACTAGGTTCTTACTGTTTGTACTTCTCACTTTTCAGCTGAACAAAGAAAATAAAACCTTGAAAAGAATTAGTATGCTTTGTATGGCCAAACTGGGCCCAGAAATTATCACTGAAGAGATTAACATTGATGAGGATGAATCATCCACGGATACAGAAGCTACCTCTGGATCATGCAATTCTGTGCACTGTCAGCAGCAAATAAAAGGTGAGCATTGCTGCTGATCCTACACCACCTGCAGGGCAGAAGTTGTCTCAAGAGCAGCAGTGTTGGTGTGGACCAGAGACTGGTCTTTTTCCAAGTCATGCTTCTGGGAGTGGTCAGAATCAAAGGATTTCCTGGAATGACTGAGAACATAGAGGGCTGGTAGTGTTTAACATAAATGGTGGGGGATACACAGCCTGCAGAGGAAGTTAAATGCAGTAGGAAAATGAGACTACCCAGCTAAGAGAGTTCAATGGTACTGAATCAGTAAAAGAAACATTTCCTAAACCCCCCCCAAAAAAAAAAAAAGTTAAGTAGAAGGAAGGTCACTTTCAACTGCAGTGCTATTATTTCAGAGCTTGTCAGACAGAACTCTCCATTTCTGTTTCCATTATGTACCTTTGTATGCGCAAACTTCACTCATGTTCCAGAGCTATTACCAAACAAGCAGCCTAAAGAGGGACTGTTGTACTGGGTAAAACAGCACAGCTGGAGAACATGGAAATATATTGATAAGACAGATCTGTGGGGATTTTTCCCAGAAATTTCTGGTTCTTTTTTGAAAGGCAGTTAATATTTCCATTGTCCAAAATCAGCCTTATTTCTCATCCCTGTCATGAAGTCATCATGGTTTTCTATATTGTTGTGTCATAGTATCCAAAAAAGGGGAATGCCAACATTCTGGATTTTGTGACAAGATTGTTTGACTTCTTTTAAAAAAGGCTTTCACTTTTTTTGATTGTAACTTGGAGCAGCACATGATGTTTAAGTACAACTTTTTTGAACTTTCTGTTTGACCTTGTCAATTGTTGTCTTTTTGAATGCTGCAGCTGTAAGGAGTGGTACAAAGTATCACTGAGGAAAAATGGTGTGTGTTGTAAAAATGCTTGTGAAACAATCCCACTGAAGAAATAGGGTGTCATGGTACTATTCTGTAATCAGTTTTCCATCCTCTAGATGTAGGAAAAGGCAGCAAATGGTGTGATGCACACCATGCAACCCATCTGAATGGGAAATGAGACTTTTGTACTGGAGAAAGGTGTCTAGAATACATTAGAGAATAAACACTGGCTGCAGATCAGATGGGAGTGTAGCAGGGTCAAATTAGAAAAATACTGAAGAAAGGTTTTGATGTATCTGCTTTCTATTTTGTGAGCAATTCATTAAAGCATGAAAAGTGGTATTTTGGGGATCTTCTAAGTCATTTAGCCTTCTCATCATTCCAGAAAGTATTGGATGTTTCTTGGAGTGATTCCTTCTCTCCCACCACTTTTCTGTAAGGATATACAAATAAGGTAGTAAAACCTGAGGCTCTCTGTGGTATGTGGATATGATTTTTTCTCTGCATAGTGAGGTTGACATATGTATTGTAAAACCAGAATTAATCCAAGTCTCATAAATTTCAGTGAGACTTTTTTCCGCCATTAATTTCTCTGGAGAGCACAAATCCATAAAGTGGACAAGATGTATCAAAAATCTTCTGGGAAAACAAGTCTTTTTATTTACTTTAGAAAGTGTATGCTTTTAATTTAGAGGAAAATAAATCTGAGGTTCCAGAACTGGGAGGGGGGATGCTGGTGTAGAATGGACATTTTCAAGATGTGAGACCTACCAGAATGACATCCAGCATGTCATCATCATCATCTGCAATTGATTTGCCACCATTTTCTCAACTCATGGCTGGTATTCAATGAACAGCAGTGCTGTGAAATACTGGAAGCAGGTGGGGAATGAGAGCACTTACTGAAAGCTAATATATATCAATAAATTTTGATTTTTGTGGTGATTTTATGTTAACCTAAACCTTGATATATTATGTATGCAAACTGATCTCCTGTTAAGAAGTGATTATAATCAAATGTTTTATTCCATTGTGAATTTAATTTATTTCATATTTTAATAATTAAGGAACAAAAATTCTGAGGGGAAAATTACAAGCATTAGCTCTTCCATCAGTAAAGGTTATACTCTGACTCTGTTCACATAATGTTACAAAGGCTATAAATTGGCAGCTGTTCAGGACAATTTCTTCTGTGAAAACCTCCCAAGTATTAACTGCCTGTTGTTTTGTTTGTTTCCCTTGTGACAAGAACTCATGATCCAAAAAGAATTGAAGTGTATTAATTTGTTTTAAAGGATGCTTCTTAAAAATTGCTTTCTGCTGCCTCCATACCAGAGTCTCTGTGATGTGACAGTCTCAAGAGCAGGACTGAGGACCCTCTGTGGTGGCAGGACTGGCCCTGTTATAGCAGGAAATGAATCATTCAAAATGCAAATAAAGACAGCAGGACTGAACAAGGAGCTTACCTCAACAGAGTAAATCTGAAACTGTGACCCAGTTATAGATCTGTTACTTGACACTTATGCAAAGCTCATAAATTATTGAGGATGTTCCTTGGTTACAACTGATGCTTGATACGTAGTTCAGGTGTTTCATACTCAACTGTACTTGCATTGCTGTGACATTTCCTTTGTTGTTGTTTTTCCAATAAAATATATTCTTCATTTCCTTCCTCAAACCATAGAGCTGCGAGATCAAATCGTATCTGTTCATGAGGAAAAGAAGACCTTGGCCATTGAACTGGAAAACCTGAGGTGCAAACTTGCAGAAGTAATTGAAGAAGTATGTATTGTACCATGGAAGGCGAGACCATGTTAGCCTGGAGTCTGTCCTTTCTGTAACTTTTAGCTTATTTTGCTGAAAACAGTTGTGAAGTTAATTGAGTACTGTCTAATCTCAAGTCCTGCCAGTGATGGATCACTTAGGGCATGTCCCTGGAAGGGACCCTCTGCGTCACAGTCCAGTGCCACTGTAGCTGGCACATGACTTCTCCTTACCTGTTTGATCTAAGCCCATATTACAACTGTCACCTCCTCTTCCTGACAGCCCCTCACCCATCACAGCCTGAAGGTTTTTTTGGATTTCCTTAAACCCATACATGTGTCAGAAATACTTTTGTAGGACACATAGTTTAATCACTGGTGCTACTTCATTGAGTATATCCTTAAGTCTAGCCATTGGCAGTGCTGTGTCATCATAATTAGACCAG
>NW_005054495.1:1019559-1069641 GCF_000277835.1 Geospiza fortis | reverse complement strand
AGCCATGTACTGATGCAAATCAGGACTTAGTGGCTCTTCCTGTCTATGCAGCACTTGCATTCAGAAAGACACAGCTGACAGTACTTGGACAATAAACAGAGCCCAGGGGAAAAAAAGACCAAAACAGGGCTCTGACTATATTAAAATGCAAACAGTCAAGTTACTTTCCAACCAGGTGCTATGACACCTGGTCCTGAAAGGTTCCAAAGATCATGTATTTGCAGCTGTGACTGGAATGTGCCATGGGAGGATTAGTTCCTAACCCTTTTATGACATCTGTTACAACATCTGTAAGGTGGAGTAAAAATGCTTTCCATCCCACTGGAAACCCCAGCATCAAGCCAAACCTAGGAAACAGAGCTACTGACAGCAAAATACTGCTTGAATTATGTATGTGCTGTATGCCTTGTGCCATTTACTGAAATGCTCTTTGTTTTGATGGGTTCTTTATACTTTTCTAGGTAAATAAGTTGAAAGAAGAAAAAGCTGTTTTGACGACCGAAGTTAATAAGCAACAAAAACTGTTGGAGAAATGTAACAGAGGTGTGTAGTCTCAGCAGGTTCTCTAAGAGAACTGCATCTCTAAGAGTTTGCTGCATCCTTTGCTGAAGTGCAGAGCTTTTCTGCTGCAGTACAAAGAGTAGGTTACAGCACAGTGACTGTGGTCCAGATCTGACACTCAACCTGATTGCTGCAGGCACTGCATCAACTCGTGGGGTGTTCCAGATTCTGTACTCCAGGAAAATGTGACAATGTGAACAGCAAGTGTTATGTGAGAATGGGGAAACCTTTTCCCGTGTGCCATAAGTGGGAAACCAGGGCAGGGGCACAGTCCTTCACAGAGATGGACTGTCTGTCAATTTGAACCTTAATCTCCTGCTTTCCTAAATTATTACACCAGTCTTCCTTTTCATTGGGGTGCAGCTTCTCATTTTGAATGTCTGAGGTCTTGGGAGCAACTTGTTTTATGTTGAGAGGATGATGGGAAACAGGCAGGAGTGCTGGAATGTGAGAAATAAGATTTCCAGGTTATGGAAGAAAATAATGAATTTTCCTTTACTGGAAAGAGAAGAGAGGTAAAACTAGAGCAGGGAAAGACTAAAAAGAGATATAGCTCAAAAAAGGAAAGCTTTTGCTTCATGAAGGTGAGTGCTTCTACATGAATAATAATTGATCCCAAAGAAGTTTAGAGGAGAGGGAAAAGTTTTTAGTTTGTAGATTACTCTGCCCTTTCCTTTTGCTGCTTACTAAGCCTTAAAAAATTAAAAATTGTTTGGTAAAAATCTGCATTGGGTGTTTCCCATTTTCCTGAAGTGGCTGAGATACCGTAGAGCATATCCTGTAAGCTTTCTCCAGGTGTCTACCCCTTCCATGTGTCTGCATTTCTTAACCTATGACAGGCAGTACTTGAAGGCTCTAACACCACCAAACTTCAGAACAGCTGATTAAACAGATTAGCTTGAAGATTTTGATGGGATAATATGACAGATGAAAATTTTTTGAAATTTTTTTCTTTTTTCTAAGCATTATGGAAAGAACAGCCCCTAGTTTCACATTTGCCTGTTTTCCTGGAAGGAAGAGCTAAATTAAAGCAAGGGGGTTTTTTTATGCATACAATGAGCTACCAAAGTATTCAATACCCCCCATATCCTCTGTTCATGTGGCACTGTGTTGGAGCTGTGCACTCAGTGCATTTCAGTCAGAGTTTATGAATTGATCTTAAATATTTCTAAGTACATGGGTTGTATGTTGGGTATTTTTGTATGTGTGGTTGGTTTTTGTTTATTTGCTTTTTAAACTTAGAATCACTTTGAGAGTCAGGTAGGCTGGGATGTGTATCCCACTGTCTAAATTACCACTTACTGTTAATTAAATTAAATTAACTAAATTAGCACTTTAAAAACTGTTATGCTCATCTCCAAACCAGGTAAACAAATACGGATTTCTCAAGAATAACCTAATCTTTGATAGATTCAGCAAAGCTCTTTTGAGTCAAAGAGAAGCAAAATCTGGTCTGTGGTACTTGATGCCTGTTACTGGAGATTTTCAGTCTGAAAAGGAGGAGTATTTCTCTGTTCAGAAGATTAGTAATTGTGCATATGTGTGGTGAGGTTTAGGACAAATACTGCAAAGAAGATTGTATATGGAAATGTAAAACTAGGTCATGCTGTCAGTCAGGGATCCATGGTACTAGGGAATAGCAGCTTATCTGGGAAAATCAAACAGTACTTCTTCTTTTGATCTGTTCCACTTTTCCTTCTGATCTTGTTTAATTCATATAAACAGTGTCTGTGCTGGCAGTAGAGGAATATGAAGAGCTTCATGAAAATTTTGAGCTGGAAAAGAACCTGCGGAAGAAGGCAGAGTCATTTGCACAGGAGGTGAGTAGTCAAGGGAAAAATTAAGACATTGCAAGTGGGCAAAGCCTTACCAGCTTGGATGACTTGATTTCAATTCCCAGCTCTTGTCCAGCCCCAGATTCTGCTTAGGTAACATCTGTATTTCATCCATAAAAATGAGTTTATTGTTTCAAGAAGCATTACATAAAATAAATATAAAGCACTTTGGAATTACTTATGCAGTCTTACCTCTGTCCCCTTTCAAGGCAGAGCATTAAATTTATCCTGGTCTTTGTTTGCTACAGAATCCCAATGTGGAATATGTAGTGGTTGGAACCGGGAGGGATTAGCTGTCTTTCTAGTGATATAATTTGAAGGGCTGGTTTTTTTTCCTGAAAAATATGTGGACTCCTAAAAAAGATGTTGCAAAACTACAGTATCAATTGAGGGACACATTTTGAAAGATTATGTTGAAAGTACTTTCTGTAATTGACTAACAAGCTGACAGGCAACTTAGGTACAATGCCAAAGAAATGCTGATTATTTTTAAACAGCTATTTCTTGGGTTTTGTCATTATTTAGTTGTTGCTTCTTCCAGACTATGGGCCCCTGCTGGTGGAGACTGTCAGAGTAGCTGTTCACTTGAAGTTTTCATTCCATAAAGTTCTCTTATCCAAAATGGAATCACTACAACAGTGAACTTCAGGCCTGCATTATTCTTCCCTTTCTGTACCTGCTTGTCTTCCTGTGGTATTGTGCTGCTCAGAAAGATTTTTAGAACAGTTCTTAAAATACATGACCACGTGACAACAAAGGCATTGCTGATTCATGTTTGGGGAACCAATATTTAAAATTACTTTAAAAACCTGTTGTCATTGGCCTAGTTTCACACTGGTGGTGTCCTCTGAGTGACCTGAGGCATCAGAGAGGCTCTGGCCACAACTGCATCCACAGCAGCACAGCTTTCTGCTCGAGTGAGGCTGTGTCAGCTTCCTCTCACAGGGATCATGCTGCAAGGTCACAGCTGTGTTTGGAGAGCTAAGTTTTCTAGGATGTGCTTGCAGTAGCTGTGTTTGGATTATGGTAAGGATGGTCAGGGATTTTCTGCCTGCTTTCATTAGCCTGTTTTCTCTGTCTCTATAAAATGTTTCTTTTAAACCTCAAAATTTCTGCTGGATTTTTGCTTGGATTTTGCAAAAGCCACAGTAGTTGTGTTAAGCTGTGCAGTGTCAACAGAAGGAAGAGCTTTGAGTAAAGGACAACACTGCATGTGCAGTGCTTTGTTCTTGATTTGTATGGAGCACTTGGAGAAGGGAAAAGGGCTCCAAGTAATGTGGCTGTCGCTGCAGCTTAAAAATGGCACATCTTAGTGTTTTGTATTTTTGTGATGTCTCAAACAGCCAAATGTGTATTTTAGCTCAGTAAAATTCAGAACTACAGCCTGTGGAGGTGCCTGTGTGGTGGTGGGCACGTTGTCTGTCCAAGGGGCTGAAGCACATTAAATTTGCCTTTATGGTGTTGTCAGCCCATGCATTCAGACTCAACCCTTTCCCTTTTTCCATGGCGTGGCTTCATCTTCTCTTTGCATTGTGGCTACCAGGGAAGTGGCTGCTTTTCAAAGGGCTGCCCTTGGCCTCCTGCCCTTGTGCCAGGTGAGGAGGATTCTGCCCAGAACAGGAGCACTTGGGAGTGCAGGTGTGAGAGGGAAGGGCAGGTGAGCTGTGTGCAGAAGCCAGCACAGATGGGGGAGAGCAGAGACATGGAGGGAGCAGGCACATATAGGAGTGAGGGAACACTTGAAAATCAGAGCTTTTGATTAAAATTAAAAAAAAAAAGCCCAATACAGCTTTAATTATAGTCATGCTGCTGGCACCACCATAATATATATTTAATTAATCAAAAGTGATCCAACTTCAAACATTAGAATTCATGCTCTTTAGAAGTTCTAAAGAAACTGAGTAAATATTGTCAGCCGTGGTGTGGAGAGGGGGAAGGAAAAGGAGAGAGGTTTTGAAGTGAGTCACAATCCATTGTGAAAGGTACAGGAATCTGCATAAAAGAACTAAATAAATAGAGTGTGTAAGGGGCGGAGGCATGGAAAAATCTGTACCTACCTGAATAAAACAGGGCTGTTAACACAGGAATCTTGGCAAGCTTAACCAGAATTCTAGTGTCAGGTTTTAAGAGACACTTGAAGATCTCTCAGCTGTTTGTGAAGCAGTTTATAAGAAAACAAAGGAAGGCAGAGAGTATCTTGAAGGCCATTGCAATAATATAGAGGTAGCCCTGAAAAGCACTCTCCCACAAAGATGAGCAAAATACAGTACATGCAGCCAAAGCAAGCCAAAAGCAGAAGAACACAGTGTGAGAAGCAAATTGAAACTCTTAGCCATGCAAAAATCTCCTGAGTTTAACAAAATAATCTTGCATAAGTTGTTTATTAAACATACATCCTGGCCTCCAACAATATTTTGTAGTGATGTTGGGGTTGAAGACCAGCTTGGCGACTCAGACCCCACACAGCTGCTTGCACACCTTCCTCCAGCAGGATGGGGGAGCAGATTGGAAGTTAAAAATGAGATAACTCTCTGATAAAGACAGTTTCCTAAGTAAAGCTAAAGCTGCACCCAAAAGCAAAGCAAAACAAGAAATTCATGCGCTGCTTCCTATGGGCAGACAGAAGCTCAGCCTTCTCCAGGAAAGCCAGGCTCCATTGGGTACAGCAGCCATTTGGGAAGGCAGACACCATCACTCTGAGTGTCCCCCTCTTGCTTCTTCTTCCCCAGCTTTAGAGGCAAAGCATGGTGGCACCTGGTCTGGACTGTCCCTGTGGGCAGCTGGGCTCAGCTGTCCTGGCTCTGTCCCCTCCCAGCTCCTTGTGCACCCCCAGCTCACTCACTGTGGGGTAGGGTGAGGAGCAGAAAAGGCCTTGACTCCATGCAAAGGGTAAAATATCTTTCTGTTATCAATGCTGTTTTCAGCACAAATTCAAAACACAGCCCCATACCAGCTACTGTGACAAAAATGAACTCTTCCAGCCAAAACCAGCAGAAGTGAATGGTTTATTATTAGTGTACGCTGGTGGAGAGATAATCCCTACACCTGAAGTGCTCTGGAAACCTCATGGAGAAGAAGCAGTGTGCTCTCAAAGATGACATTGAGCTGATTTTTTCCCTGCCCTCTGTATTTTGGACACATGACAGAAATGAAGTGTCAAACTGTTGAGCAGTTTGTTGGGGCTCCTTTCACTTCTGAGGCTCGCACAGGCGTTTTGCTCAAAATGCACAACTTGAAAAAGAAAAGAAAGGTTTCTCAAGTGTTTATGGTAACCTGTAAAACAATTTGCAGTGAAGAAGTTGAAAGGCTGCATTCAGAGGAAATATGATCCCGACGAATTAAAACAATTCAGTAAATCTCTAGTGTGCATCGTTCATCTTTTCATTGACTTTCCCTCCTCAATGCTTACACCATCCTACAGCTGTTTGTGCTTTTAAGTAACTGCTGCACAACAAAATATGTGTATTTAACTTGTTTTCATCAAAATACCTGCATCCCACGCCTGGGCCAGTGCACAGCTGACTTTACTTACTCTGGGACTGAATCTTCCCATATTGAAAGATAAAAGGTGGCTGTCAACTTGGGGAAAATCATTGTCACTCTTAGCAGGTGTCTGCACTACTCAGGAGGTTGAATGCAATGGGTTTGGTTATCTTGATGACATGAGCTCCCAAAGACCTCTTCCTGAGATGCATTTGTGACCTTTTGGGTTAATTTGTGAGGACTTTTGCATTAACATATTACCTCTGTGAGTAGATACTGCAAAAGCAGCTCTGGAGAAGCAACTCCGTGCTTGCAAGTGCCAGTCTCTGTGCTTTACCCAGGATAGTTCAACTGCAACTGGTATCTGAAGATAATTAATTTACAGTCCAGCTGACTGAACTGGATTTAATAATTAAAGAGACATAAGTAGTTAGTACTTGAATTCTCCTGAGCTTGGATGTTACCACTTTTGAAGCATGATGTAATGCTAATTTGTTTCATCAAGCTTTTTCCCAGGAAGAGGCTTGGGGAATGGTAGCAGATGTATGCTCTAGGAAACTCTTTGGTCTCTTTTCCCCCCATCTCTTTTTGCTCAGGCAATTAGTCTGTGGGGAAAAAAAGTGAAGATGTTTCCTCCTTTTCCATGTGGTGTATGATCTACTTGTGAATCTGTTAGATGGTGTCTAAATGCTGTGAGGCTGTGAGCATTATAGAATGTATCACTGTGCTTCTACCATGACAAAAAGAAAACTGCAGGAAATGAAGAAATAAATAACAATAGAGATTATATTTCCCCTGTATTTCATGCAGTTATTCCTCATAAGTGAAGAATGAGTGCTGTAGTTTAAGAAACCCTTTAGTACAGAGCAGGCTGGTAAAATAAATAATGCTCTGTTTTTAAGGAGGTCACACTGTTGATGGGAATACAGTCTGCTCACACTCAAAAGTACATGCTCCAAGCACCTCTGTGGTGAGAAGCAAATGATGGACAGAAAATAGGCTTAACTCATCCACTCCGGTTCTTCCATTCTGAATGAATTAGACTTCTTCTTTTGAGCCACAAAACTTTCTAATGCTGCAGCTTGTAGCTCTTTAAACAGTCCCTTCAGAAGCTGTCTGGCAATTAGCCAGGTAGCTAAAATCAACTGGATTTTATCCTTATTGGTCAGAAATATTATGAATCATTTTTGAGTGACTCTGGGCTATCCATATTATGTAAATGACCTTTTTCATGGTCACACTGCTCACTTAAAACAACTAGATTAGACTTTGACTCCACTAAAGGAGTTTTTTGGTTTTCTTTTTCCTGATTAGCCATTGAACTGAAAACCATACCTGGAGTTGTATTTTAATCCTAATTTTAGAGCCACTTAGTGCCCTGTCAAGCTATAATTAGACATGATCATTCTGTCCTCCCCATCACATAAAAGAGGCTTCAAACAGCCTCTTCTTTTGGGGAGATATAAATACCTTGATCCTACTTCTCTTGAGACTTAGTTGAGGTCTGAACACAAGCTGTAGGGCTTTGGGGTACACAGAATGCAAAAGGCATCAGCTCCTGTAAACTGTGACAGATGTGAATGGGTTACCCCTCTGTGACTCACTGATTCCTCACTAGGTTGTGGATGGGATGGGGCAGTGCTGCTGAGGATTGAAAAAAGGACCAGCTGCTCAGCTGAGTGATCTTCTGTTTGACTCTCCCAAGTTTGACTCTGCCTTGCTACTTACCTTTTTTACTCTATTTATAATGGACAGCATGCCACTGATTTTTATTTTACTTCATGCAACCATTGATTACCTTATTAGAACAACACCTATTGGGACATTTTTCTCGTTTAAACTGTAACTAAGACAAAAAGGTTATTGCTCAAATACCCAAAGGATGTATAGATGGAAGTGCAGTTTCACGTGGATATTTAAGAATTCCCTTTGTCATTGTTTTGCTCCTGGGAGAAGGGTTGGTTGGAAAGTATCCAGTTTTATCCTGAACCTTACTTGAGCAAGGCTTGGTGTTCCCAGGGATTTGACACTAACAGAGTTGCTTTCTAACGTTTTTAATAAGGAAGAATTCCTTTTTCAGCCCTGCTGTAAACAAAAAACAGCTGCAGTGAGCGCTCTGTCGGGTAAGGGGCTGAGCATGAGCTGTGGGCTCACTGAGGTCGAGGGAAAACCTTCTATTATTTTCACCCCCTTCTTTCCACATCCCCAGCTCTTGTGAAAACTCTGCTGATAGAAAGTGGCCAGCTCCCAGATTTCCTGTACTTTGCAGCTTCCCTTTGTAAACTCAGGGAGAGGAAGATACATAACTGGTCTGCACAATAATGGGTGATTTTAAAAATGACACTGATAGGTGCAACCAAATTGTTTTTCTTTGTGGTCTGCCTTCAGCTGCAGGCATGGTTTTCAGCAGATTCCTGCACCATTGACTTGTGTTTCCAGCATTGATTGGGATGCTCTGCAGATAATTGTCTAGCAGGTGGCAAAGTCGGAACTAATCCATCAATTGGTTAAATTCCACCTAGTCCAAATAATCTTGTTGGTAGCTGTTTTGCCCTTTCAGCAGTCACTTTAATTAATATTCAGGGTTGTGCAGACAGGCAGGTTTTTGCCCTGCTAAAGCAGGAATTGATTTTTTTAAATTTTAGGTTAAAATTAATTTGCAAGGGTCTTTTTTGTCCTATGTCAAACAGTGCAGCCTCTCAAAAACTTGGAATCAGTACCACCAGCTTGCTTGACACAACTGTCCTGTCTGGTTTTATCCCTTCCACTTAGAATATGTTGGCACTTGTTGAAATTATGTAAGTAACTTCTGAACTGGATGGGACTCCCCATGAGAATTTGGTTCCCATGTGCCTGATTGCAACATTACCTTATAATCAGAATTATTCTTCTGTGATGTTGAAGATGCTTTCATATTTGTGAGCAGGAAAATATTTGCAATATCATTAAAGCAGTTTATAAAGCTAATTGAAAATGCAGGACTTGATGTGAAAGCTTCTGAATGAAAAAGTTTTCATCCAGGTCTTCAAAAGGATTTTTATCATTCTGTTGCAGAAGAACATGAAACAAAGTGAATATGAATTTTCTACACTTGGTGAAGTATTTCCTCAAGTTGAAGAAATCAAGTTGCTCTACTTGATTTCTTCTTGTTTTGGCAGCTTTCTGCTCCCTCAGGCTGGAACAACTCTGGTTGGATTTAGTGGCAGAAACTTGGTGAATAAAAATCTGGAATTGATCACCTTAAAATATTTTTCAGATTAAAAAAAAAATAAAAAAAAAATCCAGGTTTCACTTTGCTTTGAAAGTGTGTAATGTGTGATGTTTGCTGAAGTTGGCTTCTGGAGAGAGCTTGTTTTCTGTCAGAGTTAAATAACTTCTGTGAGTGACTTGACAGGAGCACAGAAAACTTAGAGACAGTATTGAGTTGTTTTGCAGTGATTTAGAGGCCTATCTCAAGTATGATGTTCAAAGATGCTGTTTCTTTTAAGAATATTCCCAAGTGTTAAATGAATTTGTTGCAGTACGAAGGCAAACCTTTATGCATTGTTGTGGGTAGCTTTGATTCTCAATTTCTCTTGCCCTTGAATTGTTTTTGCGCCAGCCCTACTAGTAAAAGATAACACAAGCATAAATTGGTTTGGCTGGCAGGATTTGGGGACAGAGAGCTGATGTCCAGTGCACATTTGACTTTGCACTGTCAGCAGTTTGTTCCTGTTTGCTGTATAACAAATTGCAGCACCAGTGCCCACGTTCATCATTTCCTCTCCATCAAATGCTTCCAGTGCTTTGCTGCCTGCCCCCGTGGCACAGCTTTGCCCAGTGGAGTGTTCACTGCAGGTTTTCTTGGTTTTAGGGCTGCATCAGTTGACTCCTCCTGGCATGCAGGGTCACACAGGCTGCCAGGGCAGGTAAAAGTTCAGTGATTTTCTCAGTCTGTCTGCACAGGGCTGCTTGCTGGGAAAGCTCAGCTGAAGTGTCTGTGCATAGAATGCTTGCCACAAGCATCAGCTCATACTTAATATCTAATTGTATTAAAAGAAATAAATCACAGAGCATTGCAGTGGCACCAGAGGGGAAGAAACCATGTGTTGTATCTGTAATTCTGGTTTGTGAATAAACAGGATGGGAATCTGAAAAGATGTCATGGCACTTTTGTATTTCTAACACTTTATTCTTAAAATATCTCCTTGCTTTTGCTGAGCTCTACAACAGTGTTTTTGCAGTCTGAGGGAGTACCTGCATTCTCAGGCTGTTCTCTGTTCTGCTGCCAGAAGTGGCTCTGCTGACCTGTGCGCACTCATGTGAAACCTCAGCATGACCCAGTCCCTGTTTCTGCTCTAAGAACAGGCACAGCTGAGTTTGTCTAGTGGAAGCCCTTGTTGCCTGGGGGCAAACATCCACCTGAAAGAGATGTCAAGGTGCAGAACAAATTCACTAGGAATTTTTTGTTGTTGGGAAGCAATCTTTTTTTTTTTCCTAGTTCCTAAACAGTCTGGTAGGAACAGATCTCTCAGGGAAACTGCATATGCTGACAGCTTCTGCACCTCTTAAGTGAAGCCTAGAGATGTGTGGGATTTTTTTATCAATGTCAGGTCTCTAGACCTTTGATTTTTGCCTGCCCCCCACAATGTATTTATTTGCCACATCAAAAATGTAACTTGGGAAGAGGAAGGAACACAAGGATCAGGACTAAAAGGCTGAAATTGTCCTAAAAAGCCTTTTCCCAGGGCAAGTGCCTACACTGATTACACAGCCATGGACTGAAATTTGTTTCCTGAAGAAATGAGTTTCCATCATTCGCATATCCAGCTAACCCTCAAGTGAGTGGCTTTGTGCCAAGGCTCATAGATGTGTTTGAGGAGATAGTCTGTGAATTGATAGGTATTTTATCTTCCACTTAGAGTTCTTTTAGTCTTTCCAGAGTTCCCAGAATGGGGATCAGATTATTCCCATTTCCAGGAAACAGAATTGAGAGATGTGTTTAAATTCTGAATGCTGCCAACGTGTGGGTAATTGAGGTGTAGCAGTGGGTGGTTCTGAGCAAACACCTGGTTCCTTTCAGTGTGAGCCTAGCCCTTGTGAATTTTGCTCTCAAACTTCCTTTCCCCTTCCTCCTCAGCTTCTTCATTATTTCTACCTCATTAACACGATGTTAGTATCTCATTTTCTTTCCAGTTGCCTTTTTAGCATCAGACCGTGCTTGCCTGACTGTTGTTTTTGTTGGGTGTGGGCTTGTTTTGGCAGATGTTCATTGAACAAAACAAGATGAAAAGGCAGAGTCAGTTGCTTCTGCAAACTTTTGCTCCTGATCAACAGCTTTTGAAGGCTTTGGATGACAATGCTAAGCTAACCCACACATTAGAAGAAGAGAGGCTTCAACACCAGCAAAAGGTAAAACAGAAATTCTTTTCATCTCATCTGGAAGTCTTTGAAAACCTCCTGAATTTAAGGAGTGCTGTGTCTTAATTACATTCAGGATTACTTGAGATCATATCCCCTGTAAAAGCTTCGAGTTTAAAAACTAAATTTCAGAGAAAGTTGTGATTCCCTTTTTCTGAGTCACTGTTCAGATATGAGTACAGAACTCAAAGGCTCCTGAGCCTGAAGAGGCTCTGTTTTAGGCAAGTATTTTATTTGGGGTGCCAGTGAGGTGCAGTTACAAGCAGTGAATCAGGTTCCATTAAGTGAAGAGATGGCAAGAGCATATTTTGGACGTTGAGTAATACTAAGGGTGTCTTGGGGGTGTAAGGAAAGAGCAGGAGGTGACAGGTAGGCAGTGCACATGAGTGGTTTGGTTCTTGCTGAAAAAATGGATGGGGGAAAGCCAGACACACACTGGAGCAGCGAAGTGTTAGGTGAATCTGCAAAGTGCTGGGAGAGGATCTAAACTGATAGGATATAAACAAATTTATTCTCTGAAACTAGACTAAATCAATCTCTTTACTGGTAGAAATCGCCATTGCTTCCCAGGAAAGCCTGAAAATGAGCTCTGCTTTAGCCCTGAGGCCTGTTCCTAAAACTCTGTTAGTAGAGTAGTGCTAGGGATAGGTAAACAATTCCTGCTCTTTCATCAATGCACCAGTACTAAGACTGCATTCTCAAATGCTCTGAATGAATATTTTGGAAGAATCATTTCCAGTTCATAGAAAAGCTTTGCATCTTTGGCTACTTTGAAGTCTAGAACAAAATGTATATATTTGGGGAGCTGTGAAGTTACTGCTACTCTGCATCTGAATGCTGCCTCTGAATCAGATATTCCATAATTTCCCCACTGGCATCTGCATGAGTTGAGACAAGGGAGTTTAAATAATGAGCCTGTCAGTGGAAGCAGTAAAAGAACAAAAATGTCAACGTTCTCGTGCTTCAAATGAAGAAATGTTCTGAAATTAATTATGTGATAAAGCTCTATAAAAAGAAGAGGGAACAACGTAAAGCTTAAGTACTTTGAAGCTAAAGATATATTTTAAAGAAGAGATAAAGCAAGTTGGGATCATAGCAGAAAATTCTGACATCTCTCAGAAAAATCTTTCCAGTTCTCATTCAAAATTTTTCCTTTTGCTGGGATTTTTGCTTCACTCCTGTACTATAACATGATGTTTTCAGGCATAACTGTGCCTAGTGGATTATTTGCCAACAGGAGGGACAGAAAATGTCTTTTATTGTGATGAATGCTCTTGTTTGCCAACTGCAGATAAAAGAATTAGAAGAGCAGCTAGAGAATCAGTCGCTGCACAAGGAGATTGGTCGCCTTAAACAGCAACTAGAACTTTTGGAAGAAGATAAAAAAGAACTGGAGCAGAAGTGTCAGCATGCAGAAGAAAAAGCTAGGGACCTAAAGCATTCAGGTAAAATAGTGTAATAACTTTCATTTTAGGGGTGAAGTGTGTGTATGGGATGATTGGTGCACATCTACATTTGAGACCCTAGAAACTTTTGTGTAGCTGTGACTCAGACCTTTGCTTCACTAGACAAAGTACAGCAGCTGCCTGCAGCTGCAGAACAACTGTGTCCAAAATGTGCGTGAAGGAATAACCTCGTAAAACTTCTGTAAGGAACAAAAATCCTGTGGTTAGGTTGCCCTGAGTCTTACAGATGGATAAATATATGGGAATAGGTGTGTGTGTGAAAAACACAAAAGATTATACCTGGACTTTAAAATCACTCAGTTGATTTTTATTACATTTAATTTACCAGTTAAATTTTTTTACCTTTTAAAATTTAAAAGCAAGTTTAAAATACTGCAATTTTAATTTGAATCCATCATTGCAAGAACAAAGAACCATATCCACTTTGGAAATCATATTCTTACTTCTCCCATAACCTACCGCACTCAAAACAGTTGCTAAGGATTTTTGGAACTAAAAGAAATTCAGGATTTTTTTTCTCTGTTTCTGCCCCTCCCCAGTTAATTATATTTGACAGCATTTCAAGTGCAGAAAAGTAATTTCCACATTTTAGGTCTGACATGAAAACAAGAGAGAAAAAAATCCATTCTACCACGACCCAGTTTCAACCATTTTTATGGGGAAAGCCCACACCATCAGCAAGGCAGAGACAGGTCTGGAGGTTGAAATTGTCAATTTCTTTGATCTCTTGTTAGTTCATTCTCAAATACAACGTCAGATACACTATTGCACACATGGGATCAAGTTTTCCCTGCTCTGTCATTTTATATGAAGAGTCCTGTGTGAGAGAGAGTTTCAATAGTTACTCAGGTTGGAGGCAGCTGTTTTAATGGGAATCCTGTGCGTTGTGGTAGCAAATGTCCAAAAAATTGACTTTGGGCAGTTGTGTGGTTTACTCTTGTTTGTTCTTTAGTTAATTAGTAGAGTTTTTTTCTCAAAGTTGGTTTTTAGAGGGGATGAGAGAGCCCAAGAGCTGACTGTGGTTTGTTTCTTTGCCCCCGTGCAGTTGATGAGCTCCAGAAGCGAATCCAGCAGTCGGAAAATCCTGCCCCGCCTCCGCCGCCTCCTCCTCCGCCTCCTCTCCCTCCTCCTCCTCCTCCCAACCCCATCCGGTGAGTGCTCCCAGCCAGGGCAGAGCAGAAACAGAGCTCCTTCATCGCTGGCATCCAGGCAGAAGAGTGTCTTTAAAGGAAAAAAGGCTTTCTCCACCTGTCTGGGGCTCCTGAGCTGCAGTGTGGCTGCATTTCTCCTCACAGAGAAAAGCAAGGCACAACTTCCCAAGGATATTTTGGGAATCGGCAGCAAGGAACCTCAGAGAAAGAAAAAAAATTCTTATCTCGTTGGCTGTGCCTGTGTTTGTGCAAAAGTAGAATGCAATATGGAGATTGTTTACCCAAAGTGATGGGGTTTTGTTTCCTTGGCCTGTCAGGGCCAAGTGTGTGTCCAGGCTGTTGGTCAGCAGACAGTCACAAGATTCTGCTCTGTTCAGTTGAGTGGAGTGCTTGTGCAGATTCAGTGTAATATAATATAGTATAATAAAGTAATTAATTAGCCTTCTGATATCACTGGAATCAGATGCATAATTTTCTCCCATCATCATTGGGGCTGTCCTGTATTTACTGTGCTGCAGGGCATGCTCAGTGCCCCCCCTGCCCCCAGACTGAACAGCCAGGCCAATTCTGAGCAGTGCCTGCCTTGCCAAGCCTAACAGATTGTCTAGACTGTGATTTTGGAGGAGGAGGGATACCTGTCTCCTCTAAATTTAGGAGATTATTTTTTCCCTATTCACCTGATAGCTGTAATTATAGACTTGTGAAATGCTTTCTATTGCCAAGAAAACTCCTTTGAACCAAAGGATATGTTAGATTATTGTGTGTCCCTTCATGTCAGATACTGGTGATGAAAATGCAGACTCCATTGAGTTCCCACAATTACTTTCATAAGTTAAAAAGGAGGGGAAAAAAAATAACACACGAAAATCACCACCCAGTCATCAAGCATTTTTGGGCAAAATTATCAAAATTTGGCTAGATTTCTACAAAGGACTATAAAAGAGGATGACCAGTCTCTGCTGATGTATCAGACATTAGACCCAAATAAATTAACAAAACACTAAAGGGTGCTTAGTTAATTTTAAAAACTCTGCTAGTCTTCACGTTGTCTGTTTGGTTTTAAAAATAAATGGATTTGGATGACAGTTTGGAATCTTCTGTAATAGAAATGACATCCAGGAGTCTTGTTAACTACTGTGTTAAACTTATGAATAGATGTGATTATTAGGGAGAATTCATCCCTTTGTGCATCTTGCATTGTTTTTAGAAACTAAGCATGTTCAGGAAGATTGTGTTTGGCCTTTTGCTTCTTTTATGTCCATTAACTCATCTGGCCTGCTTGCTGCTTTCTCACTGATGGATAGCATGAATTAAATGTGTAGGGGTGTCGTGGGATTTTTTGTTTAAATTTGTGCCTTTTACTGTTTGGAGTAGGTGCAACTATTAATTTTAAGCCCTGTCATAGCAAAGTCAGACTATTTCCTCATGCACTGTGATGTGTATGTGGATAGAAGTTGTTTCAGGACAGAGGCACTGGCTGCTGCATTTTTCTGGGACACAGTTTTGACCTTTTAGGCAGGGATGTCACTCTGCTGTGTAAGGAATGGTGTTCAGTAGGGAGTGACTGGCCTCACTGACACATCAGATGTGCACAGGAGCTTGTGTTGTTCTTGAAGATGAATCATTTGCTGGTGTGGACTTATACATTGTGAATATAGTGAGGGGATAATTATTTGACACCGTAAGAGATTACAAACTTGGAAATGGTGAGGAGATACTGATCACCATATTTAAGTGTCCTCTGGAGAACAGTACTTCAACATCTACAGCTCTTCTTTTTGTTTATTATGCCAGAACAGCTTCTGTTTGTCATGTGTCACAATGAGACCCTGGCTTTTAACATTCAAATCTGGAGTGTTTTGATTTGTGCCTAATGCCTGTTAAAAAGAAATAAATTTCTCTGGTGCATTTTGATGGGAGGCATTGTGGGGGGTAATTCAGTGCATCTGCATTCAAGAACCATTAAATTAGTCTTTTGTAAGAGGCTGTATAATCAGGTGTAGGCAGGCTGGTGCTGTGTCCTGTTCAGGCTCATTCTGACAGTGGGGGGACCCTGGACAGAATGACAGTGGGGACCCAGGACAGAATGACAGGACAGAATGACAATGTGCAGTTTCATTTCCCCCCAAGGTCTCTCATGTCAATGATTCGCAAGAGATCTCACTCCAACACCAACGTGAGCAAGAAGGAGAAACCTCCTCAGCAGGAGTCAGGTATGGCTCATCCCTTCTCAGGCTGTGTGAGTTATCCACTGGGGCTGCAGGAAAGGAGCTGGGGATAAAGATGGTGGTTCAGATTGTCAGCATTAACTGCAGCTCTGCATGTCCAGCACAATCCCAGAAATGGGATTGCAGCCCAGGAATATGTGCACCAAGATGGGAAGTGGTATCTTTGGGACTGTAGCTTTGGTTTTCCTAGGAGGGGTGGCTGAGGACTCTGGGCTTGTGTGGTTCAGAGAAAAGGAGGCTGAGGAGTGACTTTATTGCTCTCTACAGCTCCTGAGGAAGGGACAGGGAGGTGCTGAGCTCTTCTCCCTGGGATCCAGTGACAGAGCACATGGGAGTGTTTAAAACTGCATCAAGGAATGCTTAGACTGGACATAAGGAAGAATTTACTTATGGTGAGAATGGTCAGACACTAGAAAAGGCTTCCCAGAGAGGTGGCTGGTGCTCCAAGCCTGTAGGTTCTTGAGGCTCTTAAGAACATGCTCTAACTTTTGGTCAGCCCTGAAGTGGTCAGGCTGTCAGACCAGATGGTCACAGCTGAAACATTTTGTTGTATTCTACACCAAACTTCCTCGAGATCCCAAGTAAATTTGTGTGGCCCTCATAGCCACCTCTGCCTCCACAACTGAAGTGGTCATAGGCATCCAATTTACTTCTTCCAAAAGGATTTGAGTATGAATAGTCTTTGAGGCTGCAGGTCAAAAATGAAAAGGGAACACCTAGCACTTGCTGTAACTGGAGAAAACTTCTAATCTTCCTGCTTGAGCTGCAGCATGTACAGGGCTTTGTGCTTCCACAAGTTGCCTGCAAGAGGCAGAAGACCAAACCTAAGGGCGTTAAACAGAGAGCAGGTTCTATTCAGCATAATACAGGGAAATTTCTGAACTTCCACATGGCAATTTCTTCTGTCCAGAGCCTCTCCACAGAGCTTGTTTGTTAAATACTTCAGTTTTTGTCCCTCAGTTCATATCTTGTGAAATTACCACTCAGAGTTGACTGTAATTCTAATCCTTTAATAACACTGAAAACCTAAAACAAAACAGCCTTGCACTAAGGTGGCTCTGCATGCAAAGTAACAGCTGAAATTGCATTTTATTGTTGTTAATGGAAGCTGGAAACTTAGGAGGTTGAGAACAGGAGTTAAGTACAGATTTGCAAATGACTGTGAGTGCCTGAGGAATCGGGGCTAGTTAGACAGGCATTGCCAGTTAAATAACCAAGGGTTTTCTTGCTGTTTCTCTCTTCCTTCTGAAGCAGCAGGAGTTTGTTTTTAGTGAATTGCTTAACTCATTTGCTGCCACTTAAACAAAGAAGGGAACCTGGCTGAAATTATAGGATATAACTGTTAAAAAGACCCCTGCTGTTAGCAGACTAATGGTATGTAAGTCAGGCTGGATTGTTGCATGGAACCAACGGGCAGGAGGTGGGGGAGAGGGAGTTTTACTCCTCCCATTCTCAGGTGAGGAACTGAGGAATGGAGTGAATTGGGCAGGTCCCTGGGGGAATTTCTGGGAACTGGTTACCAGTCTGAGAGAAACAAGGTTGTTGGTCTGGATAGAGTAGTTAGAGAGATGACCTTGTCTGAGATCTCTGATGAAGGGTCAGTCTTATCTTTCAGTACAAGTCCAATTATGGTGCCTTGATTTGTCAGGGTTCCTTGAAGCACCCTAGATGTTTTGATTACAACTTTTTGTTGAGACTGTCACAAGCAGTGATTGCATGAAATTCACTCTTAAGTTCTCAACTCCTCATGCTTTCATTATTTATTAGTAAACGAACAGTTCTGACCTTTCTTCAATTACATATAAACTGCTTTTCCTCTTAATAGTTGAGCTGTCCTTAAAATAAAAATTGAAAAAAGGCAGAAAATTCTTTCTTGATTTAGTTATTATACCAAACTTGAGTCTTGTTTTAACCCCTGTTAAGGACTTAGAATGAGTGGTTTCTATCCCATACCACCAATTAAGCTTTTATATTTGAAACAGCCTGTTTGTGAAATTAAAGGCTGACATTAAATCAGCTTAGAATACATAAACCACATTTCTATGAATCATCAAGAGTACCCTGACAAGTGAGAGAGCAGAAGTCTTTTTAAAATTCCTGTTACATAAGGTACAATGTTGGCAGCTTTGAATAGCATCAACCCTATTTCTCCAAGTATTTAAGTGCTCTTCCCCCCCTCCCCTTTCTGGTATGTTAAGGGTCTTTTCTTTTGTTATCCAGAATGCTGATAAGTTAACAGGCATTATTTAGGTTCATCACAGAGCTTCCTATGTCATCTCAAAAATTTGCAGTCCTGATACCAAATCTCTTGACAAAGCAGCCATTTCCTTTCATGCTATTTCAGTTTTTCCCTTTAACTTGATGCAGTGTTTTTAGGAGGGGTGGGTTTAGGTCAGGCTGAGGTGTTGGTGTGCTGTTCCTGCCAGGTCCTCAAACCCATGAGAAATGGGGGAGTCCCCTGTCCTGGGGCATTATCAGCTTCTCCTGTGTCAGTGCAGCTGGGGAAATTCCTGCTGAGCCCCAGTGCAAGCAGAGCTGTGTTCTTCCAGCCCCTGCTGCTTCAGCCTAGAGCACTGAGCTTGTGCAGTTCCCAAACAGGTCCTGGAGCTTTGTGTTTCTCAGGATGAGGGCCCTGCTTCTGTCCAAACTTCTGCAGTTGGGCATTGGCAAAGTCAGGATGCTCAATGCAGGGTGGAATTTTATCCTTGAGGAGCTGGGGGCAGCTGAGCTGAGAGCAGAGATCCCTGTATGCAGAATGAGAACATGGTTTTTTACTTTGTACCATTTCTCTGCAGTTCCTGTCTGAAATGTGATCTGTTCTTTGACTTTTTTAGCAGGTGAAGAAGTTACAGATCTGAAGAGGCAAGCTGTGGAAGAAATGATGGACAGGATTAAAAAGGGAGTTCACCTGAGACCAGTCAACCAGTCAAGCAGGCCTAAAGCAAAGGTTTGGAATAAGTAGCAGACCAATACTTTTAGCTAAGTATAGTAATTTACACTGAAAATAAACTTTTCTGTTATATATTCAGAAGAATGCATTTTCTCCCCTTCATTTACTTTGCTTGATTTTGGATAAAATGAATTAGAGCAGCATATACCTGAGGAACAAAAAAAAAGAAAAAAACAACAAAAAAAGAAAAAAAGAAAAAAAAAACCAAAAAATAAAGGAAAAAAAAAAGAAGGCAGCAGTAAGTAAGTAAGTAAAAAAGGCCAGTTTCTTTGACACAGAAAAGAAGCTTGTAAACAAACAGCAGCTAAGAAACAAAAAGCACAGAGAGAATACCTAAAGTGGTTAAAGGGGATGACCAACAAGTAGGCTGCATTTACCCTTTTTTTTTTCTTTTATGCAACACAGTTTATACCTGAATGTGGCTACTGTAGCACGTTGCTTACCTCCTTCACAAAAGCATAATCTTTACTTGTAGTGTGTGGTTCACAGTGCTGAGAGCTGAGGCTCTTCTCCTCTTCTGAGTAAGGAAATGGATGGAGTGTTAGCTCTGTGCCCAGGAGAGGAGGGGACAGAGGAATGTCACACAGCCACAGGCCTGGGCAGCAGCCCCTGGGTGAGGTCTGTCTGCAGGTACAGAGTCTGTCCTGGGCCACTCCATGTGACTTTTAACATTTGTGTGTTGTGTTTGCTTACAGCCAGAAACACCAAAGCCCTCTGAAAGTGCAATGAAAGAACTAAAAGGGATTCTGGTAAGAGGAAACTTTCATATTAAATTTCATTTTCTTCTCATTGAGCTGAGAGGGCCTTCTGTGCAAACTGTGAAACTTCTGCATTTTGGGTTGAAGCCATAGAAGCAAATCCCCCAATTCCACTCTTGACTTTGGTTTGACTTAAGGACTTAAGCTAGGAGAATTTGTTTCTGCACTCTTCTTTGGGTTTGTGTGCTCCTGCCACTAGAGGGGATTTTGTGGTCTGTGTCTGCCATAGATTCTTTGGAAAAATTCCAAATACAGTGGAGATGCTTAAGGATGGAGAGGCAGCTGAGGATCTATACCTGGTCCAAAGTAAAGCCCCTGGACTGCACAAATAGTAGAGGTAGAGTTGTCCTCATCAACTGGTCTCTTTCCTGTGGCACCAGATTTCTTGTTCGCATAGGTGAGGTTTAAATAAAGCAATAGCTCCCGTCTGTCTGCATTTATATGTGGAAAAAATGGTTTCTGAATAGCTGTGCACATAACCCCTTATCACAAAATAAAAACATTAGGCATGTTTGGTCCAGCTGAGAGCAGTGTGCCCCTGTTGTGTCCTTTACTCAAGTCATTGCTTGTTGCTTCTTTTGCACAAGAGCTAAAATTGTGTCACAAGGAGCTGTAATTCTTGCTCCCTGACTTCTGTAACCCTGAAACTTTGAAGTGCCACTTTGGCAGGTGAAATTCTGCCAGTATTGAAGCAAAGTGCTTCACTTCCACTCTAGAAGGTGAAGCTAATCATTCTCATCACCTTGTGGTTAAACAGCCCATACAAAAAACAGTTCAGTGGTGTTTTGGGGGATGCAAGGCAGTACAGCAGAGTGTGATTTAAAATCACCAGTGATGGGTTAAAGTTGTTCTCCAGTCATGTGAAAGCAGGGGAAGAAGGGAAGAAATGGTCTAGAGAGTCACCAGACCCTAATGCTGAGCCCTAATTAGAGGGACACTTCATTAAATGTGGCAGTAAATAGGAAAGGAATAAAATGCAACAGTGAGACTGTGCTTTAAGCAGAATTCCATAATTACAGGAGTAGTGGGATGTAGTGTGCTGTTTGCAGCAGTGAGGGTTGGACAGGGCTGTCCTGCCCAGGCTCCTTTGTCCAATAGCTGTTTTATTTCTCCAGCACTGTGTCACTGACATCAGGGGAAGCTTGATTGTGCACTCAGGGGGAGCAGGGAGAAACCTGCAGGCACTGCATTTCTGTGTCAGGCTCTTTGCTTTTGAGCCTCTCAGGGTATTTGCAGTGCAAGACAAACTCTATAAAATGCAGCTCCAGTCTGTTCCTGAGAGCAGTGATTATGCACAGTCAGACAACAAACATGGGGGTGGAATGTGATGGAGTAAACATTTGTTGTTACTATGCTAATTATGCATTTTGTGTAGACCTCCATATAATTGTTACAAACAAAAAACATTTATGTCGTGTAAATTCCAGAGTTTGAGTGACTCCCTTTTTTAAGTTGCTTTTGTAGATGTACATTTGTACACATCTGGAGCATACTACTAATGAATAACCTGCTCAGTTAAATTTGAAATAGTTTTGAAAGAAAATTTTTTAACTTCTAGGCAGGAGTGAAGAATTAAGAGCTTCTTTGCAGGGCTCCTGAAAATAGGACAGCTTTTGCAACTCGCAGTGCTATTTCCTTTTTTCCTTGGCTATTTCTGGTCAAAGGTTATGTGCTTATCAACAAAAGATGTCAATACAATGTTATTTACGATCTGGAAAAATGCTGTATGAGTTTAACATGTTCTGGAAGGCTGAATAAATAAGATTTATGGAAAGACTCAGAGGGAAAATGAAACAGTATATGGGTACCAAATTTCCAGTTGCATTATAAACATTTTGGGCAGATTTTACAATCAAGTATGTTCTGATCCAACAACTGATTTTTGGGAGGGGGGAAATGCATGCAGCAAGCAATAATGTGTGTTTAAATTCCTGTAGGCAAGGTTGTGAGGTTTCAGGCTTTGCTTAAAGCCTCTTTTCCTCCCACTTTAAGAAAAGTGCTCCTGGACTTGCAGCTTCACTGATATCACATGCTAGCCTTGGCATAAGGCAGTAATAGCATTTATTTATGTATTTATTAATAGCATTGATTTATGTTCTGTATGTATAAAAAACTGTTTCAGCTTGAGATCTAACTCTGTGCAGAAGAGAAACCTTGAAGTATATAGATATAGAGTCAGGTTTATGGCAGATCAGTTACATTATAGGATATATAATCTGCTGCAGTTGTAGCTGATAAATACTGACTTCTGCACATGTATACACCAGGATGCAGCAACACAGGACAGTGTTAAAATATAAAACCCACTGGAGCAGTAAAAGATGGATCTTTGGCTCTTTATTAGCAGAGGTTAATTATGTGCATGATAACTCTCTAGCAGTTTCTTAAGATCCTTCACATGTTATGATGGAGGAAGTTGGCAGTTTCCCACAAACCTCAGAATTTGTTCATCAGTGGCAGGGCCAGGGCATCTCTCTTCAGCCTGATATCACCCTCTTCATGTGTAGTGAGTGTGGTTTGTCCCTACATCAGGGAGGGGATCCCAGCTGCTCCTGTTGTACCAATGGCAGAGCTTGGCACACTGCTCTGGAGCTGCAGTATGAAAGATTCTGAAGTCGTACACATGAGCTGCTTGGCATAATCTGTCCTCAGAGAGTTTCTCATGCCTTTCTCTTGCTGTAGGAAACACTGAATAAATCCACCAGTTCCCGGAGCCTGAAGTCCCTTGAGACAGACAGTGGTGAAACAGAGCTGGAGCGAGTCCTGCGGCGCCGGAAAGTGACCACTGACCAGGACAGTGGCAGTAAGTGCTGCCCTGCAGGAGTCCTCTCCTCTCCCTGCATCCAGGGACTCCTGAAGCTGTACATTCTCTTCCAGACCACTGCCATTGCAGCCATTATGAGAACTTCACCTTCTTCTTCTTCTTCCCTGTCTCACCTGTTGCTTTTCATTCCATTTTCTCCAAGAGCTGCTTCCGTCAGGATTTTCTGCACACACACACATACACTCAGATTCCTCTTTCCATCCTGGAGCTCAGATGTTATTTGCTTGAACCTTGTCTCTGCTTTGCTCTATTTCTGGTCACATCTCACAGTAGACACTAGAGAGAATATATTTTCATGGGGGCACTGGCATTTCACCAGCATCAAACCATGACAGACCTACTGTGAAAATACTCTTGAGAGTAATGCTAGCCAGAGAAATGAGATTTAGGACTGGTGCTTTGAATTAACCTCCTCTGCAGACCAGGGGTCTCCAGTTTTTATGCTGTGCTTCACTGTCATCTTCTGTAAGAAACTGTTGATGTTCTGCTTGGCTACAAACACAATTTGTGCAAGTGTGAGTCTGTGCCATAGTTGGTGCAGGTGTGTCTGGTTTGAATGTCACTGTAGAGCTTTATCTTGGGCTTTGCAGACAGCTCACTGGCTCCTCAGTAGTACTGAGAGCAGCTTTTCTGCAGTCAGGCTGGGAGAGCACCAAAGCTGTGCCTGGGTGGGCAGCAGGACTCACCCCCCCAGAAAGCAGGAGGATCAACACAGCCAGTGCTGCCTGTGGTACAAGGACGGGAGAGCAGGAGCTGTAAATGCAGTATTTTGATATTCTCTTGCACTGGATGCTGTTCATTAAAATTCCATTTTGATTTCTGCAGTTAGTTGAATTCTGCTCTGCTCTTGTGTTGTTTCCAGACCAATCTGGGTAACAGAAGCATTAAACTTTCTTTGGATTTTAGGTCCCACTGGAATCTTGGCCACATCAGAATCAAAGTCTCTGCCTGTGCTGGGTTCAGGAGCCAGTGCCCCACAGGCAGCACTGAACCAGAAAGATGTGGAGACAGATTTCACTTCCAAAGTACCCAACTCAGGTCCTGTCCCCAACCAGCCTAAGGGTGCTACAGGCTCCAAGCCTGCCTTACAGTAAGTAGAACATGGATTTCTAGATACATTGTAGTACAAGATGTGTTTGGAAAGTGATTTAATACCAGTTTTGGTTAACAAGATAATTTCACTGTCTGCAGCTGTTTACCACCGACTCCCCAAATAATTTGCAGTCACATGCGAAAGGAGAAATTAAATTCTCTTTAATAAAGTTATTTTCCTCTAAATTCTTCAAAAAAGTGTTGATTTTCTCTGTCAAAAATAAAAGCCCTCAAGAGATTTTGAAGAATAACAAGGTTGAGGGTTTTTTCCATACCCTGAAGAGGGATGATAGTTATATTGTTAACTCTTGATTAAAAATAGTTCTGGCAAATACTTTAAAAAATACAATCATATGAGTCATCTTGGTCTATATGCTGGTGTGCAGGGCAGTTTCTGTTGAACCAAAACAAGTCTTGACTATTACTCTTAAAAATTTGTTGGTAAAAATTTTGAATTACCTTGAAATCTCAAGTTAAAAAAAAAAAAAAACCAAAAAAAAAAAAGTGCTGCATTTGCACAGCTGGGCAGCAGAATCTTTCATCATAGCAAACTGAAGACCTGAAACCAGCATCAGAGTTAAACCAGCATCAGCAATATTTATTTCAGATTCCCTGCAGGATTGGTTTGTTCTCCAGCAGTACCAGGCTCCTTTTGGAATTAGGCTGGGCACTTGCTTCTGCTGCCTTGCCAGGTTGCTTGTCAGTTTGTCATTTCAAGAAAAGGAAAGAGACGAGACAAATCAGATTGGCAAAATATTGTAGTTATGGCTAATTAAACTTCTGATTTCCTTCTCTGTCAGTTAGAAAATACCACCAGTACCTATTCTAGCAAATATCCATTGCTTTGTTCAGAGGAGGAAGTCATGGCAAATGAGCTGAATATTCAGTTTGCATCTATTTTTATGAACTGATACTTCACTCTTGTGCAAGTACTTTCATCATTTATTTTTGAGTGGATAAAGAGCCCAATTTCCTTTTGTGCTCTGCAGTTGTATTTAATTCCCACAGAGAATTAAAAGCAGAATGCCATTTTCAATCATATGTATTTTCCCTTTTTATTTCATTTAAGTATCCTTAGAAGAAAAATGATCTTCATTTTAATTTAATCAGAAAGATGAAGATATTTTCAGCAGTTGTTTAGGCATGAATAATGCCACTGCATTTTCTTGAGCAGCTACCCTTGACAGAAAGGTGAGGTTGATCCTGAAAATTGTGTTTGTAGTTTGTGGATTTCTGTGATTTGGAACAAACCAGAAAACACAAGACAAATCCTGCCCCTTTTGTGTACCTTTATTTCAACGAACTAAGTGGAAATTGCATTTACAAGAAAGGAAATGAAATAATTGCAGGCCCAAGGTCTCACAGAATGCGTGGTGAATTGGCTGTGGAAAGGATCTTGTGCTGACAGTCACAGTTGTTATGTGTTAGAAAAGCATATGTGAAGCTCAATTTATTTCTCAGCTTGCCTATTCAGTGACATCCCGAAAGACACATTTCACTTTAATTTATCTGTTTAAAGCATTAAAACAAATGTGGTGGGCCAGAGTCCTTAGTGCTGCAGGGTTTGCTTGCACTGAATCACTGGTGTAAACCTGCTTAATTGGGAACACTCATCCTTGGGGATGGATTTCCAGTGAGGGAGGAGATGCTGGGGCTCTCCTTCTCTTGTGTGCCAGGCTGGCAGGAGGAGCAGGGATAACCTGCAGGCCCCACACCACATTACAGAGCAACTGCTTTTCTTTTCTCTCCTGGGTGCTGTTTGCAGCAGAGGTTGGTAGAAGCAGTCTCCAGACTCTGAGGTGTGAAAGCTGTTGGAAGCAAAGCTCCTTGGAAGCAGGCAGCAGAGGGGAGTTCATCTGGCCAGCAGGTCTGACAACTCAGCTCTGTAATTAGGCATTTTTCTGGGCTTCCCTGCAAGCAGCTTAGTTTGGATCAGTAGAGCACTTCTGAAGCAAATCTCGCTATTGTCTGTGTTTGCTATGCTTTGATTTGTAATCTGGAGTGCCCTTAGTGCATCCTGGATCCCTGGATTCATGGCACAAGTGAAGCTAAACCAGGGCATGTGATCCATCCATGTTTTTGGATGTCCTGGGGGGCCACACAGTGAATCACCCTGAGCTGTGTGCCCTGCAGCAGGGGGTGCTTCCCTCCACACTCTGCTCCTGTTGCGCCATTCCATTCCTAAAGGAGCACGGAACAAACACTGCCCTGCCTGGACTGGACACCCTGCAGGAGAAATCCTCTTCTCCTTATTCCCACCTGAGGTTAAAGGATGCAGCTCCCATCATTTGCAATTCCTTGAAATCTAACCAAGGTGTGACTTCTTAATCTGTTTGCAGCAGCTGAGCAAACCTTTCCCATCACAGGGGAGCACTGCATGTCTCATCATTGCCAGGTGTCTCTTGCAGGGCAGAGTTTATTCTTTTTTCTTCACCTAGTTTTTAATGTACAGCTTGCTGTAGAAAACCTGAATTTAGAGCCCCTAGGTGAGGTGTTACTTCAGTGCAAGAGGTTCTTGTGTGTCTGAAGCCATCAAGGAGATGGTTTGGAATGTGTGAAATTTTGCTGAGGTGGTGCTTAGGGGGGAGACATCAGTAATTGTGTCCTGTAGAGAAACTGAGGCCTCACCTCAGTGTGCAGGTAACTTCCTCTGCAGATCTCTTCCCCAGTGTTTAACCCAGCATGAGTGTAATTTTGGGACAACTGCTTGAAGAAGAGGTGACAATTTATTTTCCTTGGCAGCAAAGCCAGTTCCCATGACCCCTGCAGTGTGTGGGCACAGAAGGGAAAGGTGTGTCTGGCTCTGCCCCTGGGTTTTTGGTTATTTGGTGGGGCTTTTTTTCAGCACTTGGTAAACGTTGTGTTTCTGGGGTGCAGAGTTCTCTGCTGACAGAGTGCACTACAGAGAGGGTTAGTCTTAATCTGATGATTTTATACAATTAAAGGATTTGTCCTCCCTCTCCTAGCTGTAATCTTAGTACCCCAAATCATCTACCAGCCCTGCAGGGAGCAGCTCAGCCTCAGCTGGAAAGAACTGCAAAGGTTTTCCAGTGCAGCTTGAACGTGGGCAATTTAGTTTAAACAGCAGATGAAGAAAACAATGGGATGTTCTGGAAGTTGGAGGTCTCCTCAGTTTTAACTGTTTTAAAAGCTACTGAGGCATTTTTCTTAGCTTGTACTCTTTGTGTGCTCTCTCAGTGCAGGCAGAAGCTCTCCAAGATTCTTCATTTAAGTAAATTTTCTGATCTTTTTGAGCTTTTTCTAAAGAAGCACCTGAAAGTGGGAACAATGTCCATGCTAAAGATTGTCTGCAGTTCTGTCCTGCTGGCTGCCATGCTGACCACCTTTGTACTCAGCTGGTTTAGCAGGGACATTCTGAAATGGAAAGGTTTCTTGCCCTTCCTTCACAGATGTCTGGTGTTGCAGGTAGTACTGGTACTTCACTAGGGAGCAGAGGGCTAATTCACCACTGTCACTCTGTATATTCCCTGTAATCACTGCTGGACAAATACTGGTAGTGCTGTGATGGAATTCTTTGTTCATCTCAGACTTTCAAAACTTGGATGGAATTGGTGTCTATTTTACTGTTGCTCAGTATTAGCCTGTGCTCTTCTCTGGTTTATTCTCCTACCTTGTTAAGAATTCTGAAATAATAGACACGTGTGCAGTTTTTTGCTTTTATTCTCAGTGAATACTGACATAAAATTCTGTTTTCTAATGGATACATATTACAATGATTTTACAATGATTTCATTAATAGAACACTGACCCAGGGTATGTAATGCCAAGGTTCTAATATTACCAGAGGAAACAAAGAAAATCCAAGTCTCAGTTGACAGTCTGATCCTTAGTTTGTCCTTTTGTACTCCTACTGTAAATTTTATGCAAAGGTCACAGCAGTGCTATGTCACAGGCTTTAGTAACCCTTTAGTATTTACACTTTCTGTAGGTTCTGTAACTATAAACAGAACAGATTGCTTCTGATATTCTTCCATTAAAAAGCATGGAACATTGCATATCCCATAGAATTAATCTCAAATGCATTTCTCATTTAAATCCATATTTCACAGTGCAGATTTGATGTGTTTAGTCATAAAAAAATACATGCAGACTTGTGAGCAACTGTGTGAGAATGAGGACAATAGAACTAGGGTCTCAATTTCTGGTTTAAATATATAGCTGGACAAATAACAGGAATATTGATAACAGCATTAACCATCTCATTGAGGGAAGAGCTATGCACAGAACTAAATGCAAATACCTTGGCTGGACAAAATTGAGTTTTTCAGAACTGTGGCAAACTCTGTCTTTGCTCATTGCTTTTCCCAGCTTTATTTTTATGAGTAGATGCAGTTTTTTGAAAAGGAGCACCAAGATTATGTTCATTCTTCCCACTGAAACATTCTGCTCTTGGTAAACTGTTGAAAGTAAGCTGTGAATAACTGATAAATAGGGTTAATAATTTTTAACAGTGCCTCAGCTGTAACAGCAGCATTGTCAGGCTGGTGCTGCACCAGTGTGAAGGATTTGAAGAAGGCAATACTGGTACAACAAAGTCGGATAGTAATTCTTATTTTTATGCTGCAAACACTGATTTAATCACCGGTTTTCTCCATTAAACTACTTTATATCGACATCTTTCATTTTTCTGTCCTTTGAAGGTGGTAAATATGATTGCCATTTTATCCATTTTTGTTATAAATGAAACAGACTTCAGAGTGTTTGGCTGTGCATCAGTTGTTGGAATGCTGCCATACACTAATGCAGACTCCCCACTGTGAGCCCAGTGAAGAATTATACTTTGATTCACCAGATTGTATTAAATAGTCCAGCTGTTGGGATTTGAAAGATAGTTACCTCCAAAGTGAAATAAAAATGAACTTGGCATTTATGGCTTTGACCATTTTTATAGTGTTGGGCAATCAGCTTTTCAAAAGTAGCACTTTTTAAAATAACCCTCTTCTGGTTACACTGCTTTAAAAAGTTTAATTTGCTGTAACATTCAAAATACCCCACCTTGTATTTTTCTGGAATGATTGACAACTTTTGCATAAAATAAGCATTATTTTCCTTTTGAAATCACTAGCTTCTGATGATAATCAAATGAGTCTGAAACTGTATCTATTAGTGCCAATTTCTGCATTAATTAACTTATACCAAAATTCTAATGTTAAGAGACAATTCTTGTAATTAAAGCTTGAACATGGAATTTAATTTGTCCTATCCAGTGCTGCAGCAGCAAGCTGAGTAAATTCTTTCTGAAATGGAAAGTGCAGCAACTGTTGTTTCTGTGATTATTTTTTGGCTTTAACCTGTTCATTTACTCTCTCCCCATCAGGTGGGAGCTGGTGCAGTCCCCACCCAGTGTTCTCATTGTTGAGTGGGGTGACCTCTTTCTTCTTTGTCATTTTCTTTAGGACAAAGACTGTCACAATAAAGGGCAGTTCATGGCAGATGGATCCTGTAGCTGAATTTCTTTCTCTGGCCCCCAGTTGATTCTACCTTTTCCTCTGAAGGGTGTTACCTTACCAGAATGGAAGACTGTTCCTTAAAGATAAACATGAAAATTTAGAGGAAAAAAAGGAATAGTGGGGGAAAAAAAAGGGACAAGCCTACAGTGCATGTAGGACCTTCCAGCTTGAGGGATTTCAGCACCTGCCCAGTTTGGGCTCTGTGGGTGTGGATGGTGCATCCATAGTGGCCTGTATGGCTGAGCCTAAGGATGGGCCAGTGCAATGTGGCTGCCATGCCTGAGCCTGCCCAGCTCCCAGCCCACAGGCACTGGGCTGGGGGCTCTGGGGGCTCAGAATCTGGGGGTCTGAGGATTTGGGGTCTCAGGCTCTGGGGGATCTGGTTCTGGTATGCTCAGGATCTGGGAGATCTGGTTCTGGAATGCTCAGGATCTGGAGTGCAGGGTGCAGGAGGCACAGCCTGTGCTCCCAGGCTCTCTGTCTGCCCAGCCAGCAGGGTTAAGGTGGCAGTGGGAACACACCCCAGTCTGCCACTTGTTCAGGTCGAGCATTCCCAGTGTTTGCCATGTTCTCGGTTCATCTAAGAATTTGCCTGCATGTTTTCAACATCAGTACAAAGCTTCTGAATACACACAAGTGCTGTTAGTGTTTATAGGCTGATGCCAGCTTTGACAAATAACCCAGGTGTCTCTGACCTTTCCTTCCTCCCTGCTCAGAGGCTTTTTATCCCCACGAATCCCTGCACTGCAAACAATGGTGGTGTAACCCCATTTCTGCAGCACAGAGCGTGGGTCAAACGCCCTTGACAGCTCAGCAAACCAGTAGGTGAATTTCCAGAAATCATCAGTGCTTGCTCCCAGTGAGACCAGCAGCAGCCAAGGGAATGAACACCTGGTGACTCTGTGCCTCAGAGTCATGCAGTGCAGCCCCCAGGCAGGTGGCTCTGGGATAGAGGTGTGCAGAAGCCATTTTTCAGTGCCTTGTGAGTTCATTTTTCATCTTCCATGCCTGGCTTAACAAATGATTCAGGAGGGGGAATGTGACTGTTGCATTTTGTGCACTGCTATCTGTACATAACAGCTGTTAAATCCATAAATCTATTTATTAGCTTAGCAGACCTGTCTTGGTTGTATGTGCTACTAACAGAATGGTTTTCTGTGTTTTTATGCTCTTCTGCATATGTGAACTGTAATTTGTATTTATATATTTATTCTTTTTCTTCTAGATCAACTAGTCACACAGAATTGACAAGAAAAGCTTCTAGCAGTGAAAAAGAGACAGAATCCGTGGTAGTTTTAGATCCTGTGTCCACCAGTGGGGATCAAACGTCTGAAAATGCCCTGAACCAGAACAAAGTGAAAGAGGAAAAAAGCAAGCCACTGCATAAAGAAACTAACGTTGGGAAAATGAAAGAAACAGATAGTTCTAGCTGTTAATTGTTACTCTGCAAGGCTGTACTTTTTGGGAATCATTATCTGGACATGTGAATTGCTTAGGTGTGTTACTAGGGGCCACGGTCTGTACTCCAGACAGAAATAATACAGATTGAAATGGTCTTTTGTATGCAGCTTTTGTTACATGCACTGAAGTGTTAAATAACTGTGTGTCACTCAAAATCCCTTTCCCATTTTAATTTTGCAGGTATGGTTATTAATTTCTTAGCTTGTGTCAGTTACCTTTAAAAATGGATTTGAAGAGGCTTTTTACACTCTTCTTTTATTGAGAAGATGCCTTGTTGAAGGTCTGTTCCAAAGCTTGCCAGAAGCCCCTTGCATCCCTCTTGAGCTGGACAGGTTTGGGTTAGACCCTGTAAGTGATTACACCTTCATCAGCTTCAGTATGGGGGTGTTACTAATTATTAATAAAAATGTGTTCAGACACACTGCTCTAAAGATATCCACTTAAACCAAGATCTTGTTGGTCCCCTGCCTGCTGTCCCCACACAGGCACAAAATGAAAAGCACAAGCACAACCCTTCTGTCTCAGATTGTCAGGGGACAGAGACTGAAATGCAGAGGCAGTGCAGCATCTCATTGTGGTACCAAGATTTTTGGCAGTGATAGCCAGAGTCAGGGCTTTGTGGGCTGGGCCTGGTGCTCTCATTTGGGTTAAAAGCTTTGCAAAGAAGGACTTGCTTCTGAGTTTTGTTTTAATGTTACACAGCAGCTTTTGGAACTGCTGCAGCTGGAGTCTGTTTTTACTGCTGCACAAAAATAACTTGCCTTAGGCTCCAGTGGGTATGGGCTGCATTTGGGATTCATTCTAGGACTGAAAGTTATTGGGAATCATCAACATTCTGAGAACTCCCAGCTGAAAGCTCACAGTGCTCACAAATGAGCCCTTGCTTTGAACCTGGCACACACTGGTGGCATTAATTTCTTTATTAGGTGACACTTCAGGTGTCTGTATTTGATAACACAAATCCCAGTTTCCCTCAGCCCTTACTCCTATGACAAGGGTGAGATAGGAACATCATTGATTTGCTCCACTGCCAATTCACATTCCATTGTAGTCTCTTTAAATTCAGCACAGTGTCTCATTCTTTTATAATGAACAAATGGAATCAGGGATTTACCTAAAGATTGGTGTAACTGAAATTGGGTGGGCACGTACTTGAATGCACTTGGATTCTTTTTTATTTAATTATTTGAAACAGTGATAGTATTGAAAGGATGAATGTTCTGAGTTTGTTGGTTTGGCTCTGCATGCAACTGTCTGGTGTTTTTCCTAAAAATAAAATGATAGTAATGAGTGTGGTGGTTTCACATCTATTTTGGTGGTTTTTGCATGTTTGCTACGAAAATCTTGGACTTGATCTAATGACTGAATTACATACAGTTCATAAACTTGCAGGAATTTATCTCTCACTGATATTTTCATTTCTTGGGGCAGTTTGTTCTGGTTGTTAATTTTTTACTTAGTTGTCTGTTACACTGAACTTAAAATGCAAAATTTCATATATGTATTTTTTTCCTCAAATGATTGCTGCTGTATTATATGTTCAGATTTTCAAATTATGCAAAACCCAGAAGTTTTCAAAAAGCATTTCTTTTACTTAAACTGTTTTGTTACCTAGAACATAAATTATTTCTTTAACTTTTCATTGTTGCTTATTAAAAAGACTCCTGACAAGTTTCCCAGACCTTGTGGAATTGACTTGTTACTCACTGCTGCCAACTGGAGCAGGCTTCCTACTGATGCCAGTCACAGCTCTGTGCCCAACATTTGGGGTTTGCACTTGTCTTGAGGGCTGCAAGTGGAGCAAAATCTCCTTTGCAGGCTGGATCTTGGAGCAGCACTGAGGGGGTGGGGAGGATGGAGCAGCAGAACACTCAAGGCCTTTGTTTTTTTGTAAAATGTGGTGTTCTGTTTGTGTTTGGGGTTTTTTTACTGTTTGTCAACAGCTTGCTCTTTGTATGGAGGGAGATTCTGATTTTCTCAAAACAAACATTTAGTTTTGGACTTAACACAGCAGTATTTGTTTTGTCAATTTGTAAATGCAGCACAGAATTTTGTGGTATTTTCAGTGACTATAGTCACTGCTCAGTTAATTTGCTTTCAGCTGAAGGGAATGGTCCCTGGGAAAAGAGAAGCCAGTAATTGAAATTTTTTACAGATATCTGGCTGAACTGCTCAAAATTAAATGGATTTAGGAATAGTTAATATATGAGTTTCTTAGTAAAATGTTTTTTCTTCGAAATTTATCCCAAAGTTAATGTTGACAGCCTAGGTTAGTGTGCTGTTCTCTGGGAGCTGAGCAGGCAGGCTGTGAATCTGCAGGGCTGGCTGAGAGCTGGAGGCAACTAATTCTGCTCTGGGGCAGGAAGCACATCAGGAAGTTGTGCTGGCTGTGATTCTTCAGCAAAATCAACAAATTCGAGTTTTGCTTTACCTGAAATAGAAGAAAAAAAAAACAAAGCAGCTCATGTTTGCTGTAATGGGGTTTGTTGTAATGTTCTTTTGGAAATGCCACATGATGCTTACAAGTCTGGACACACCTTTAGAAGTCTGGTCCTTCTTTAGAAAAGAAGACCACTGATTATAGGACCAGGACATAGTGCACTGCAGCCTGAGCTGGGATATTTACTGCATTCCCTTCCTCACTGATCATCTCACCTTGCTGCCTTCTGTTTTCCCCTGCACGGGTGCTCTTGCCAGGTTCCCACCAGCTGACTGTGCTCACAAAGCCCCTGTCCCAGTGCTGATCCCATCACTGGCAGTCCAGCCACCAACAGTTCAGCTCCCTGCTTTTTCCCAGCCCTGCCCGGTGTCCCTGCCAGGAGGGCAGTGCCAGGGAGGGCAGGCTGCGGGAGCTGCGGTGGCACAGCGGCCCCGGGCTGCTCTGAGCACGCCGGGAGAGGGGCCAGGCAATGGCAGAGCCGGGCTCGGTGCTCCTGAGCCCCGAGCAGGCTCCTCACACACTCCTGATGTCACCCAGAGTCACCTCGCAGCCACTGGAGTGCCCTGCCTGGGCTCTCCTGGGTATTCCCAGCCCCAGCCCGGCAAATGAGGAGCTTGCTATGCAGCTCAGACCTGCTCCACTACTGCCCTGCTGTTGATTTAGCTACTGGATCTTATTTCTGCCAAGTGATTAACGGTGTCGGGGATTGTTGCTGCTTCATTTCATCAGATATAGGTCTAAATATTTGTCAGACTCGAGAGCCTTTCCTTAGACTATACCATTTGAGGAGGCAATATATTAATACTGAAGAGGCAGTTAAAATTTATAGTTCTAGAATTACCTATCTTATCTTTGAAAAGTGTATTCTGTGAAACTATCAGCAAAAAAAAAAAGCAAATGTTTCTGTTTTTACAATGCTTATTTATGAGCAAGGGGGAGCTTTCAAAAAGCTCAACATATCTTCAGTTAAAAAAAAAAATTCAACTAAAAACTTTGTTCTATAGCGTGCATGTCAAGTGCTGCTACCCTATGTGTAGAACACTGGAAATTATTACAAACAAGAGGGTAAAATGACTTAATTCTACTTCGTGTTTCCTTTTCTTAGGCATAATACAATTCCTGCAAACCCTTTCCTTCCATTCTTCCTCTCCTTGTCTCTCTGCCTCCCCTTTAGACTGCATGTCTTTATTCTGGCTTGATTGATACCTGAGCAAGTGAGAAGTGGCTCTAATGAACTGTTAAGCATTTAACAGTGCCTTGGTACAGTGTAAAAAGAAGATGCAGATCCTGAAACAGGCAGGCAGATGCATACAAGTGGCTAAGGCTGAATGTGCATCGTCAACTTGGGGTTTTCTTGGGTTTTATTTAAGGCTTACCCACGCAATTGTAGCTTTCCAAACACATTTTGCTGGAAATGTAACAGACAAAAGAGGGTCGTGAAATGAAGTTTTGTTAGGAATATATGTTTCGGGCCTCGAGGGAGGTGGGTATTTGGCCTAAAATTCCATTTTGGCAGCTTTTGGACACATTATATGCACGGTTTTTTGTTTTGTTCCTTTTTGCATCGTGGGCTTCAAGACTCCAACCAATTAATTCTGGGGGGAAAAAAAGCTTAATGTAGGCTACTCCTCAAGAAGGGGTCTATTTTAACATTCAGTAAACAGATAATCCATTAGGACAACAATATACATTGTGGCAAGTGCTATCCTAGGCTTTTTTTGTCAGCCCTTATTTATGGCCTTTTGATTCCGCTTCCCTCCTGGGGTGCAGTTTCAATCATTCTCCCTCCAATCTTTGTGCCCGTATTCATGGCAGGCTGAAAACAAAGTAAGAAAGAAGCTCGTACGCAGCGCTCCATTCGCGGCCAGTTCCTCCTCTATAGCCAGCAGCCGGTTGTATTTGGCCACCCTTTCTCCGCGGGAGAGACCTCCCAGCTTGAGGAACCTGGCACCCAGGCCCACAGCCTGCAACGAGAGAGGGCCCGGGGTAAAATCCTCACTTGGCCAAGTGAAGTCATTCCCAAAAATTAAACACGGTAATCCTGACTCTAACTGAACACCCTCCTCTCTCGGCTGAGAAAAACGGGGAAATAAAACCTCCCCGTGAATGATCTGCCCGATGCAAACAGTAATTTTAGCTGGCATATGAAGTGAAATTTTATGTGCAAAAGATTAAATATAGTAGTGTTAAGGATATTTGCTTAAAGCGTTGTTACTACGCAGGAATGTTGTAAGTAACTCACAGGTTTTTATAAACTAATGCAAGCAAATGGATCATACACACTTTTGAATATACTCCCTGCTTTGGCAAATTTCCTGTGTGCTCTCTTTACACTCAAAAGAATAACCATTCTCTGTGGGGGGAAAAAAAAACCAATCCCCTAGAAAAAGCCCATTTTGTAAAATGTTGTTTCTTTCTCAAGCACAAAAAGGCTTTCTCCTTTTTTAAAAAATAGTACATGTTAAAAGCAGTATTTTTGCAATTCTGCAATTGAACAGCTTTCAATACTTACCAGATCCACGAGGCTCTCATCTGAAGATTCTCTATCTGGACTTCCTAATATGGAAATATGTCTTTGACCTATATATAACAGGAGGGAACACCTTCATTAGAGTATATTTTATTATTTGACACAGAAATTGTTTGGACTTCTCTTTTTTTTTTTTTTTTTTTTTTTTTTTTTTTTTTTTACCCTTGGGCTATCCAAGCTTAAATACAAACAGGAGTAAACCCTACCTGACAAAAATGTAAACTGTATTGCTATATTTGCTGTTTGCTACATTAGCATTCTGTTTTATTTTCAGATGGATAAGGGAACATTTAACATCCTGTTCTGGCCTCTGCTTCTCCCTGATCTGTCTGATCAGGCTGTGCTATTTATTTTAAATGTGTTCCTCACTACAGTAATTATTTTTCTTCTATTCAAAAAACGAATTTACCATCCTGACTGGATGGAATCTTTTAGTTGCTATTTACTCACTTCAGTACAGCAATTCTGGGTGTTTTTAAGGAACAAGAAAAAAACTAAGCTATATTAGATTTGTCCATCTATTTCTTAGGTATAAAAATGAATAAAGGAAATCTGATACAAAGAGAAATCTTACATATGAAGCTGCACAGGTTCTTAATACTTACCACAAAGGCTCAATAATATGTAGTCAATAACCTATCTAAATGCAATTTTAAACAGTTTGTGCGTGTCTGAATTTTTAAATTATTAATGCTAAAATAATGCAAATTTTAGATGAATTGACCACATCTCTTATTTTCTTTAATTCTGATATCTAACTGCATGACACTTAGCTGCAGTGTCAGAGGGCACCCAGGTTCAAAACATTCAGTGTATTAACTGACAATAGTTGAAGCCTTGACTGCTGTTTTAAGACCCTTGACAGGGATTTGTGAATCTTGAAAAAAACACTTGAATTTCAGTTTCTTCTGACAAGTGCCTTCTAAATTAGAATTTATTTAATTAGAATAATTAAATACAAACATGTAATATTTACAGGTGTGGCTTGTAGGGTTTGGTTTCAGCCTTTCCCCATCTACTCACCATCCAGAATCCCAGTCAGTTCTATGAGGTCTGACACCATGGTCTGGTTAATGTATTTCAGGACAACACCACTGCACATTGCTATGTTTATGTTTTGGTCAGTTTTGAGTTTGGAAATTTGTGTGGCAGCATCTTCAGCAATCAGGAAGCATTTGGAACCAAGGGCACGACAGATGCTACTCCACTGTTCTCTGTCCTGCACAAACAAATTGAGCAAACAACTGCAGTTTAAAAAACTAAACTTTATGGAAACTCTAACTGAGGAGGTAAAAATCAAATAATAATCTGGGTTTAATCCTAAATATGCCCTTCATATAAACATACTACATTTTATACTGTATTTTAAATCTTCTGCCTAAGAAAAACATACCACTTGGATTTTCCTTGAGTTTTAAGATTTTGCTAGAAAAAATAAATTTTAATCTGAAATTAATCAACACTATTTGCACAAAATATAGTTAAAATATTTAAATTAAATTAAGTGTAGGGGTCTGCTATTTTGATTTTTCTACTGAAATTTATTTCATTTTGATGGAACACAAAATAATTTTTATTGTTTTATTCAAATGACTCATTTTTGTGTTATATTTCAAGTGTCATAGTTGTTTGAATGTAAAATAATGAACAGGAGACATAGACTCAATGGCAGGACCCATAGGGAACAGAGGAATACAATGCTCTCTTTTCTAGCAAAGCTCCATTTTTTCAGGGTCTTTGTTTCTTTATTTTAATGCATTGTCCACATGCTACATGGTCCAGGCTAAATAAAGGACAAGGATATGTAAAGAATTTGAAAGAAGAAATGTACGAATTAATTTGCTTGCTCTGTGTCCACAGAATGCAAAGTTCTCACATTAAAAACATCTCTACTTCATAATTCTGCTATTCTTGGTCTGTGGATCAGTTTTTTGTACTTATGTACTTGCAATCAACATCAGGTGCCATTCCTGTATGGATTTCAAGCCTGTGCATAAGAGGAAATGAAGTTTTTGACACCAGAACAAATGTTTCAAATTTTAACACCAAAGTGGTCTGGTGTCTGGCAATGAATTATTGAATTGGTACCAGAACTAATCCTCAAGGATCTGATTATCAGGGGCAAAGATGTGGCATAGGTAAACCTTGGAGATTCGGGAGGAGGAGGAGGAGGAGGAGGAGGAGAGGCATTTCCCTTAACTCTGTACTCTGTTCCCAACTGCCCTGCACTGTGTGCTGTAATTCTCCCGCTGATTCTCATCTTGCACATATTTTCCTCCATAAGAATTCTCAAGGAAGTTTGCAGCCCTGGCAGGAGTGGGGAATGACCTGGTGTTTTGGAACGAGGTAATTCAGGGAGTCAGACTGAAACAACACAGGGAAGCAAGGCTAACCAGAGTGAGGTAATACCAAACACAGTTTTTCAAAAAATGAACTTTTAAAGTTCCAGTTAAAGACAAAATCAGACGGATTTTGCAGTTCATCAGTTTTAGAATTACTGATTCAGGCACTGGGCATATTCACAGAGCCAACACCACTTTGCTTCTCCCTTCAATCACAGTCTTTGTGTTTTGCTCATGAAAATGAACTCTCTATATTTATTTTTAAGAAGATAAAGTGAAATTTGACACCAAGAGCAAATTTTAAGTTGTGCAACTGCAGAATCTCAGTCTAAAATTGTAGGTTCTGCAGCAATTAAGTTTTTATTAACGCATGGAAATTTAACCTCATGTATAAATGTGAATATTTGAAGTTATACAATCTCTTTTATCCATCTACAGCTTGATAACATGCTTAATATTATAGTGCTTTATTGTTGTAGTTGATTGGCCACACTAATTAACTCCTCTAACTTTGATCACAGAAGTGTCTTACTCCCACCTGAAAAACTCTGCTGAGCAAAGCTGCCAGTGACAGGACTTTGGTTATAAATATCCATCACAAAGAACTGCAGCAATAACATATTCTAGTGTTTTTTTGGCAGGATATACAACAATGTTCAAATGTTTGCTTCTCCAGCTTAATATAACATTGCATTGCACATCAATTTTTTGTAATACACTTAAATTTTACAATTTCACCTTATAATTTGAATAGTGTACATAAAGAGGAAAATGTAATCAAAATAACAGTGGTTTAGCAAGTAGAATCAGATTTAAAAAAGCAAATTCTTGTAATTCTTTAAGGTATGTGCACTGACTGTATTCTGTCAGGATTTTCCATCAGAAATTATGTAAAAAGTACTGAAAAATCTGGATATTGCCAAAAAATATATTCAAAGAAATTGTTAGATGTATTTTCTAGTGATGTTTTTGTGCTTAAAAACTTGAAAATCAGAAGCTTTGTATTTTACATGTTTTGTAAAAATGAGAAAAGGTCAGTGATACGCCACTGAACAGTACCACCAGTTTTTAAAGGACTGCACTGTGGTATCTTACCTCTTTTCTTAAGGGATCTATTAATGCAATAATAAAAGGAAAATTCTTAATCATTTCCACATACATGGCAACCATTTCATCAGGACTTTTGAATGTTCCAGTGAGTATTTCGTATTTTCCTTTATCCTAGGAAGCAAAGTAAAAAGCATGAAGGAGAAGGAATTAGGACCCTGAAAAGCAGAGTGTACCCATCTCTGTGAAGGCAGGGGCTGTGTGTGCTTCAGTCAGGAGGCATTCACTCATCTGCCCCACCCTGTGTCTGAGTTACAGAAAACTCTGCCTAAAGTGACACCGTGGGTTCCAGTGGGCTCATGGCAAAGGCTCTGAACAATGCCACTGCCAAAGGAAGAGATCTATTTCTGCATTTTCTAGGCAATGCTGCCAGTTTGACACAATTGCAGCATGAAGTTAGCAATATTTGACATTTTTATTGAATCTCGTATGGAAAAAAATCTCATTTTTTTCTCTTTAAAAAAAAAAGGGATTTTTTTCTCCTCATTTTCATGAAGAAAATATGGCTGGGGCAAGGAGTGCACTCTCAGTGACCAAAACCAAGATACTCCTTCTTTCCCCTTTAAAAAAAAAATAGACTCATTTAAAACCAGTCTCATCATTCTGGGAAGCACAAACTGCAGCCTGGGAGGAATTTTAAGGGCACGCTGTAAAACTGTGCCAGGATTTCCACTGCTTTAGCGGCTCTGACATTTCAATAACAGAAAGTTACAGAATTACTGGTAATTCAATGGTTAAGATTTTGCACATTCTGGTATAGGACACAGATGTCACAGCCAGGAGAGCAACTGCTTTCACAAAAGATATTGGTATTGGAAGCTTTGGCACTACAGAACATCCCAACACACAAAAGCTCATGAGGGACTAAATGGAATTGGAAGTTCCTTTTTCTGCTTAGAAAAAAAAACCTGATTGATCTTGGAATAAGGGGCAAGAACTGTAAAACTTGGTCAGGAGATAGGTTTTTGTCAAATAAAAACATTAAAAAACTGGTATTAAAACATAATGTTGATGCACAATGAGATGGCCACTAATGTGTATATAAACACACCATAGTAAAAATACAAGCAAATGTTAGGATAGTTTGAAGAAAACAAGAGATGTAGCTTAATATAATGGAAAAACAAGCAGATTCAGGCAGAATTTATAAATGCAGAGATAATTATTTCTGTTTGCTTGATTGCTACCTTAAAAAAATCAGTTAGGAGCTTGTAGGTGAGTCTGGAACATAATAATAATAATGTTAACTAACAGTTACATTTATTTTAAAACCCAAGAAAATCGAAATTGAAAAATAACTTACATAATCCATTAATTCATGAGCAGCACAATTTATTGCTAAGTACAGGTCTGTTCCCAGCTCCAGACCTAAATTGTTGCAAGCTGCTTGCAGTTGGAGTAGCACTTGTTCTAGACTATCATATCCTGTTATCAGGCAGCCTAAGTGTGATATTCTTTTTAAGGATGATGGCTGAAAGCAAAACAAAAATAATAATTTTATTTACACACATAGGTATTATACATATTTATGGGCTTTTTTTCATTGTCATTTCAGTCTGCATGTAGTCATCAAATTATAGATTTGTTCTCACAAATCTCCTTAGTGGCTTTAAGGACAATTCTCTAGGAAAGAGGGATTATCAAGTGCTAATGAGTAGAGAGCAATAGTCCTTGGAAATATGTCTAGTGCAGATCTCGGTCTTGTGTGGCTAGCACTGGTTTAAAAAATTATATTAAAGGCACTCTTAACAAGTGCTGGGTTGCCATAAATGCTCTGGTGCTATGAACCAATCCTTTTCCACAAAAACATGTCCTCCACTTTTAAATAGCTTTTACTCATTAATTCTCAACTACAACATTGATATTGACTCTGGAGAGTGCTCAAGAAACCTCAAGAATCTCCCAAGAGTTCTAGAAGGAACAAATTTCATAGAGGGGAAATACCTCCAGCCCAGCTGCACACACTTGTCTGCTTCAGGGACAGTATTGCTGGACATCAGCCACATTTGCAAGTATTGAGCAAATATTTGATGTATTTCCTTCTGTTGTCAGTTTTTCTGTAGGTTTTCCAAACACTGATTTTTAACTTTAAAGTCTGGGAAATTTTGGATTATAAAGATGCAGCAATAGACAGCAAAATATGCTGCAGTCTTCCTGCACTTCAGATGGAGGTTAAATCTGCAGTTTCATGTGGTTTTCAAGATGCCCATATGCTGTGCCTTGTTACATTCTATTAAAAGCATTGTTTTTCTGTATAAAAACATTTTTCTCTGTCTAGTTTTCACTTCCTTAACCTAAATAAGTTCTTTTTCACTGCCTAGTTTGTAATTTCTCCTTTTTTCCCCTCACAAAAAAGTTCCAACTAACATGGTGCCTTTATCAGTTTTAAATTCAGTTTCACTACTGTCTCCTTTAGTTTTCTCCTACTGAAATAAATGGATTTTTTTCAGAGAATCTAATGCATTTTTTCCTTGTGTACATCTTACAAAAATATTCTACCTTATAATTGCTGTACATATTGTGGTACTGATATGGAAACTACCCACCAGGAAAACATTGGCCAGCACCTTCATGATAATGAGTTTTTTGTTGTTTTAGCAACAATAAAATAGGAAAGCTTTTGCTGATCCTTTCTTTTTATATTCCCAGCAATAATGACTCTCAGCTGATAATATTTAAATCATCTCAGGATGAAGAGCAAAACCTGCATGGCATTTCCATCCCACTATTTGGAAAACTCATCAACAAACTACCAGTTTTGAAGGGATAAAAAAGATCATTTGAGCCATATAAAATAATGTCCTGTGCAATATTGTGAATGCTTCCCTTTAGCTACTGGTTTGTATCTGCCATTATCTATAACCTCAGACTGGACCTGGGAACTGAATGCAGCAGGATAAAGAGGGGAGTGATGCCCCCAGGGTTGGGAAACAGCACAATCCACAAATCTTACAGGTAACAGTTTTATGGTCTACACAATCAAAAGTTCTCTGCTGGTGCCACAGGCCTGCAAAATGCTCATTTGGATAAATTACCAGGATTTCCATCTGAGAAAAATTATCAGATCCCAGAAATTTCTCCCTATTTCCTCTCTGCCCCCGAAGGGAAGGTATAGTCAGAAGAATTTAAATTTTTATGTAAAATATGAGCATTTGGAATATACAAGTCTTGCCTTGACCTTTCCAAAATGGTGATGTAGATTAATGCTTCCTTTCTTAAGAACATTTTAAGTTCCCTGCTGCTGTTAATACCTTGTTGAAGGCTTAGAGATAAAATCTCTTTTCTTACCTGAGGTTTTTGCCCTTTTCCTTTCCTACTGTCTGCTCGTGAAGCAGGCTGTTGGGAGTGAAAGAAGATAGAAATCAATTCCAAAGGGAAGGGAAGGGAAAGGAAAGGAAAGGAAAGGAAACGAAACGAAAGGAAAGGAAAGGAAAGGAAACGAAACGAAAGGAAAGGAAAGGAAAGGAAACGAAACGAAAGGAAAGGAAAGGAAAGGAAACGAAACGAAAGGAAAGGAAAGGAAAGGAAACGAAACGAAAGGAAAGGAAAGGAAAGGAAAGGACAAGGGTAGTAAAAGATGAAATGAAGTACATCTCACTGTAAGAATACATTTTTTATTGTACCGTTTTGCCTGGAGACTCCATCTTTCTTGTCATTTCTTTCTGAATTTCCTGAACTATTTCTATGCCCTGAAATTAAACAACAGTAATCTTCAAAAGAAAGTTATATTAATTCATTTTAGCAGCTTAAATCAGAAGAGAGACAACACTCGTTCTAAATGCAAATTTTAATATAAAGTCTTCAAAAAAGTTCAAACCATTACAGACTCCTTAACACAATCTCTCCATCCACAAAATGTCAAGTCCAACAATAAAGGGTTAGTAGCAGTGGAATGAGCAGGAATATTTGATTATGGGATGTCAAGGAAAGCACTCTCCTCCCCAAAAGCAGCCCTTCAGATATCTAACAAGTAAAAAACATCTGGGTCTGCACCTATATCTGAGAAGTGGGAAGGTGATAATCCCTGCTCCCAATTGTGGCTCTGCCTAAGACTTCCTAAACTGACAAGATTGAGTGCATTTACCTTCAGAATACTTCCAAGGAGCAGGGGAAAAGAAAAAAAAATCACTATGTTGATTTTAAACATTGGGGGATGCTCCAATTAAAGGAATGCATTGTTTTTAACGCAAGGCTCTTTTTCCTTTTCAGCTGAGCTAGTAAATGTTGAGTGTGAACTTCATAAAGGACATTTCAGATTTCCTCAAACGGTGCCAGTACAGGAATACTGAAGGGGGCAGAAGTCAGTCACAGCTGGCACCAACACAGGACAAACAGCTTTGAGTTCTGCACTGCAGCAAACACCTTGCTGCTCTGCCATGGGCAGTGGGCAGCATCCTGGCTTTGAATGGGGCAGAATCAGGGACCTTGTTAACAGCTCTGGGGGACAATCCAGAAAAGTTAAAGGAAAAGCAAAAAGAAAGAGAATCAAGCTCAGCTATTTGTTCAGGTCAGCAGCACACAAAGTAGAAATCACAGCCCTAATGGAGGCATCTTGTGCAGATACATTCTTTATTGCAACCCATAGCTAAACAAAAAGAGAGAGGGCTGATCCCATCTGTCTCACTCATCTTTCTTGCTCTTTGTATTCCCTTCTAGTGTCACAATTTCATTTTAAAGCAACTTATTCCCAAATATTTCCTGCTTTCCTGTGAATTTGTTATGGGTTTTGTTGTTTTGTATGCTATATCAAATAACTGGTAATATTTATAATCTACTAATGCAAAATCGATTATTGTGTAACACAATTCCTTGACATCTTCTTCAATGCACTGATTTTTTCCTCTATACAAACATCCATTTTTAACTCAAATCTTCATGGTTCTTTTAAATCATCTTTTTACCTACTTTAATGTTATTAGTGTTAGAATTCTGCACTAACATTTGTTAAAACTTTGGACAAACATCCATTTTTAACTTAAATCTTCATGGTTCTTCTTTTAAATCATCTTTTTACTTAATTTAATGTTATTAGTGTTAGAATTCTGCACTAACATCTGGTAAAACTTTGACTTTCTAAGCTAACAAAAACTGAAAAATATAGTTTGTAAGGACTATATTGAAAAGACCTATATGCTTATGTACATATGTAGTTATTATGATGTCTATAGAATACATTTACTTAAAAAAAGGAAACAGTACCTGCTGGAGTGATAACTCAACTGGTGGTATAAGCATAACTTCTTTGACTAATTTCAGTTTTGTAGGTGAATTTTTTTCACAGTACAACACAGTAACCATTGGGAGTGGTAGAGTAATTTCTTTAGGTGTCTCCTGTAATTGGGAGTGCCGGGTGAAAATAAAAATGTAAAAATCAGAACAATTTCTTATATATTTGAGTTGTGGTACAGGATTCAAACACGGGCAATGGTGTTAAGGGTGTGTTCTATGAGGCAAATTTAATAACACTGTCACAACTGCAATAATTATGATAACAGGGATGAAATAAACCAAATGACCAAAGCCCCATGTACCTTGTGTTTCAGCAGTGCAGTATGTAAGTACAATGGGACACGGCTGATGGTGGCCCCAGCCTTTGCTATGGCAAGTGATGTTCCCCCAATGGCCAAGCTGCCACACAGCACTGGCTCAGCAGGCTCTGCAGGTGAGATGGGAGTACCTTCTGACACCTTCTTTCCTACAACACAGAGAGTAGTAGCTAAACATTTTCTTGGTGCTAAATATATGCTTGTGGATCAGAGTTATGTGAGTAAATATTCACTGTGTACTCAATGCACTAAAAAACAGTAATTTATTTTTTAAAAACTTAATTTTGTCAGCTGTTTTATATGGAACGACCTTACAAGTAAGAAGACTACCTGTCCTCACTCTGGTTTCAAATGCATTTCAAGTCTGTTTCTTTTGGAGATCTTTCAGCCACTTAAATATGTATTTTTATTTATCTGTGTTTGAATCTAATAACATTATACCATTTTTCAGGTTCCTTTCAAAAGTATTGTTTTCAATCTTCTTTATTGTGTTCCTTAAATGCTCAGATTTTGCATTAAAATTGCAGATTACATTATAACCTGATTGGGAGTACAAGCATTTGATTTCATCTAGTAATGACTGTGAGAAAAACTTCAGGCCTATTACAATTGGAATTCCCAAAGAGAAAACAGGTCTTTTAAATATTACACATTAAATTTTCGTAAGAATTTATTTCCCTTTCAGATACAATAACTTTGTCCAAAATGCTTTAAACCAAGCAGTTCCCATTATGTTTTATTTATTTACTGCCTACAGTGCTTACATGAACACTTAGAGGGAGCATCTGCTGGAGCTGCAATAAGCAATCTGAATCCCAAGAATCATTGCATTGGGAACTGTTTGATATTGGCTCCAAATAGTCATGTACTAAGTCTGACAATAATATTACAGCCAATGCCACAATTAGTGAAAACACATAATAGATGTATCAGCAGAAGCTTGACTCAAATATCAAATACACCATGATGATATCTGGATGGACCTGACAACTGCAGAAGTTAAATTTCAGGTGAAAGGTGAGCTTACTGTGCACACATCCAACATATGAAGTGGGAGGTTTTTTACTGACAGTATATGATACTTGCAAGTAAACGGATAAGAAATAATAATTTGCCAAAATTTTCTGCCCTTCCAACAAATGACAACAACCCTTTTTTGTCTGAGTTTAATGTATAGATGGACATAACATGGTGGTTTTTTCTTTGGGTTGTTTCATTTTGGCTGTGTATTTTTACCTTGTTTTTCTAGTCTCACATAATTTTTTCCTTTTTCCTCTAGTAGGATGTTTGCTTATTTCCTTTTACTCTATACTACCCTTCATTCCTGTCTCACCCTCTTCTCTCTTTCTCTTTTGCTTTTCTCTGTATTTCCTCCTTTTCTCAGTGTTAGAAGGAAACTTTCCTTCCTCTTTCAATTGTTTTCAGCTTCTATCTTAATTCTATTTCCTTTTTACTACTCAGTTCTGTGATTTCCTTTTCTTTCCTTATCATTTTCATTCTTCATTTGCATCCTCCTCCATTCTTATTCCTCACTCTGAAGAATAATAACCTCCTGTCTAAACCAACAGTAAAACAAAGGCAGAAACTGTTCAACTAATGCATGTGAATGATGAGGAAACTGTATTTTCCCCTCCCTCATTTTACTGCAGAAACTGCTGTGATCAAAAAGGTCAGGAGAGAGTAACCAAACCCTTTGAACATGAGACAGGGTGTCTTTTAGGAACTTTTTCAATATCTGTATTGCAGAAAATATTAAAATTAAATAAAGCACAACCTGGTTTTCGTCCCTTTTTTTGCTTAGGTGTCGCGGCTGAACGGCATGAAGCAGGGGAAGTAGTGACTTTTGCTGATTCTTCTTCCTCTCTTATTTCTTTTTCTTGCCTTTCAATTTCCTTTTTTTCTTCTACCTTGTTTGCAAAGTATTCACTGAGGGAGGATGCATAAAAATTACTGGGTCAAAATTTTGTTAGACATGCGACATATAGACAGATGTGATGCAGGGCAAAGAACATGCTAGGAAGAAAAGTGCTTGTATTTGAGCTACTGCCATAGATTCCTTGTGTGAAGCTGGAGAAGTCCATAAATTTATTATATCATTCTTTTTTGGTAGTCATCTGCAGCACTGATTAAACAAAAAAGGACCACAAGGATTGCAAACCTTAGGACAAGCTTTGTAAATCACTCTGGTTTGAAAGTCAGCTCTGAGCAGACAGTCTGAGCATGAAGGATTTATTTCCTTTGCATGGGTAGTAACAGATCCTGTCATAACTTCATGACATCCATCAGCCTGGCCTAGGTTAAGACAGTGAGGTGAAATGAATTTCAATTACATGCATGAAGTGAAATCTTCACCCATGGGTCACAGAAAGCCAATTCAGGCAAACTGAGTATGTGAGATACATAAAGTAGTGTAAACAGTGCATTAAAATCTTATTTTGACTCACTTACCAACTGAGTCCTTATTCCCTTTACCAAGGTTTTCCCAAATGCATGTGGAAGGCAATTAGGTCTGCTTGCTACAGCCTGTGTTCAGTGTTGGAGCCCAAAACAGCATGCTTTTTATATCATAATTATGAAAAGCAGGCAATAATGTAGTGAAATGAGTCTGAGACAAACCTTATATTCTAAAAATATTTTTTTAAAAGTAGAAAACATTGAATATTCTACATGTCTTTTATTGCAATATAAATTAATAGTGAATATTTCAATTATTCAAATGTAATAATTTTCATCATATGCAAGACCTACCCAAGGATCTTATCAGCCTGACACTGGTCAGTAGGATCCAAGTCCCTTAACATTGTGTTCAGTGAGTCACTGACCCATTCCACAGCAGTATAAACAGAGTCATTTCTTTCTCTCTCATCAGCTTCAATTGTTTCAGGTAAAGCATTTTCAGGTATTTGAGAATGAGTAGCCATCACACTGGAACAAATCCTCTGGAAATAAAAAACAAAAAACACAACAAAAAAACAAACCCACCAAAACAATGTAAAAGGGTTAAAACACTGATTAATTTCTAACTTGGAAATGTCCTTTGAAAGACTAAGAGGTATGTCCTTACCAACTCTACAAGTACATATTACCAAGTCTATTTGCTCCATTTGTCTTTTCTCATCCAGCACCTTCTTTATAGGCTCTTATACTTTGTTAATTGCAGACATTATTCAAGCTTTTTGACCTAAAATTATAACTGTACATAGGCAAAACCCCTCTGACAGATCTGCCTTATGCTATCAGAATACAATGGAGTTATTTTAAGGACCATACAGCCATTAGGACACTTTTTATTGCAGATGTTGGTAGCCTGTTGTACCATGATTCATCAGCATTCATGCTTAATGCCATCCCTCATGATCAATTACTTTTGTCTTACTTAGATAATTCAAACCTATCTTTCTGTACTGATGAACAACAAATGATATTAAGAAAATTCACTTAAAGGAAGACATAATTTACAAATTTCCCACAGTTGCCTCCATTAACAGCATTAACTTTATATCCTGTGAATATCTATGAGGTTACATGTAATTCAAGAATTAAGTGAACCAGAGTTCAAGCGAGGGAAAGTAGAAATAATTACTCCACAATAGCTAGAGCTGCAAAGACATAGTTTGAATATTTCAGGTTGGGGAAGAGATGAGCCATCAATTCTGCACTGCAGGTGCTAAATGGGTATGTTTGACTCTACTGTCACCCACATCAACCTATTAGCTCAGTGTAAAAGAAGTGCCTATATCCATACTGTTTTTCAGCTGTATTTTTCTGAAAGTGTCACACAAAGAAAAATATAAAGATCTGAAAATTAAAGAAAACGGTGAAATAAAAGTGAACATATCAGGTTAGTATGGGGTGTAAGGAAAACTTACATGATCATTAAGATAGAAAAAATAATTAATATACAGAGATACACCATCAGGTCTCACTCACAAAATATTGTCTAATTCCTGGAAAATAAGCTTTCATAGCTGCTGCCACTCTCTAACTTTTCACTACACTTTTTTTTCAGAGTTACAACACTCAACTGGGATTTATGTCTTGACATAAAGATGGAAAATAAAACATACGTTGGGATGTGAGAAGAATAGTACCTCTCTCAGATATTGTCCTAGTAAAATAAATAAAACAAGAAGAAACAGCTCATACCTTCTCATAGTTTTTAACTGTACAATATATTTCCACTTCTAATGTTGGCTCACCAACTCCATCAATAACTTTTCTTCCAACTAATTTGCATATTACTGGAGCTTTTGAAAATTTAGAAAAGTAGTTAGCCTTAAATGAAAGAGAAAGAACCCAATTAAAAGTCAATTTCCAGGCAAAGAGGCTTTTATTCCATGAAATACCTTAGAATCAAATCCACCACTAAACAAATCCATGACGGGTCTCTTCCAACCCAGTATATTCTATTATTCCATGATTTATATGTTCCAGCAAGCTTTGAGCCCTGTGAGAAAGTGGAAACCATGACTTCTGCTAGGCAGAGTCCTCATTCTTCTTCCAACATGGTCCTTATTGGGCCTGATGAACTATCATAACTCAATACATTTTGAGTCTGTGCTCATAGTTAATAAACACTAATGTTGTTTAGAAAAAGGATTATGTTTTCACCTGAGGTTTCTACATATTTCGTAACTAGTTTCATTATTTAATCCAGTACTGGAGAAGCACCAAACCATGGGTTATCAAGTGGGAAAAGTACGAAACACTTAGGGCTACGAAGAAGAGGAACATGCCAACTATCAAGCAAAGCAAGGAAAGGTGTTACCAGTTCCAGTCCCTTCCACTGATGATGGAGATAGGAAACAGAGTAAGATGGAATGAAATATTTCCATCCCACAGCCACTCTGCCATCAAAGACTATACTAGAAATCTTTTTTTCCGAGAGCTGCTCACTATTCTAGTATCAGCAATTCCAGTATTGCCACTAATTGAAGTTTCATTATGACTACTGTCAAAAGTATTTTGCCAAGTGGGAACAGATAAAATTGGTCTGATTTTTGACCCTTCTGTGGGGGCCCATTTGCCTTTCACGAGCAGCTGCAGCATGAACAGCACCCAGTCTCTTATCGCCGCTGGCCCGGCAGCCATCCCTGCTGAGCAGCAGCTTTGTTAGGGACAAATATTAGTCCATCTGTGGACTACTTTTTGTGTCGAGACAAGCAAGCAGCAGAGGACAAGAATCCCGGCTGCTGCGGACATGTGCCGGCACAGCCCCCAGCTGCCACGGGCCACAAACACAGAACCATGGCAATGCTTGCCCGGGCCAGGGGACAAAACACCGAATTGCCACCACAGAGACGCCGAGCTCCTCGCTGCACGCCCTGGCTGAAGGCAAGGGCCGGGAGGGGACACGGGCACGGCAAAGGCACGGGCACAGCGGGCACAGCGGGCACCCACACGGCCCCTCCGAGAGGCCGCCCTGCTCCCGCCCCGC